>NW_025753669.1:0-10308 GCF_021184085.1 Oncorhynchus gorbuscha | reverse complement strand
GAGGACTGACCCCCAGCCACAGCAGACTGACCCTCAGCCACAGCAGACTTACCCCCCCAACCACAGAGGACCCCACACTCCCCCCAGCCACAGAGGACTGACCCCCAGCCACAGACACCACAGGAGGCTGCTGAAGGGATGACAGCTCATAATAATGGTCTAACAGCCACAGCAGACTGACCCACAGCAGACTGACCCACAGCAGACTGACCCCCAGCCATAGCAGACTGACCCCCCAGCCACAGCAGACTGACCCCACAGCAGACTGACCCCACAGCCACTGACCCCAGCCAGACTGACCCCCCAGCAGACTGACCCCCCAGCCATAGCAGACTGACCCCCAGCCACAGCAGACTGACCTCCCAGCCATAGCAGACTGACCCCACAGCAGACTGACCCCCAGCCACAGCAGACTGACCCCACAGCAGACTGACTCCCCAGCCACAGCAGACTGACCTCCCAGCCACAACAGACTGACCCCCAGCAGACTGACCCCCAGCCATAGCAGACTGACCCCCAGCCACAACAGACTGACCTCCCAGCCATAGCAGACTGACCCCACAGCAGACTGACTCCCCAGCCACAGCAGACTGACCCTCCAGCCACAGCAGACTTACCCCCCAACCACAGAGGACTGACACCCCCCCAGCCACAGAGGACTGACCCCCAGCCACAGACACCACAGGAGGCTGCTGAAGGGATGACAGCTCATAATAATGGTCTAACAGCCACAGCAGACTGACCCACAGCAGACTGACCCACAGCAGACTGACCCCCAGCCATAGCAGACTGACCCCCAGCCACAGCAGACTAACCCCCAGCCAGCAGACTGACCCCACAGCAGACTGACCCCCAGCCACAACAGACTGACCCCCCAGCAGACTGACCCCCAGCCATAGCAGACTGACCCCCCAGCCACAGCAGACTGACCTCCCAGCCATAGCAGACTGACCCCACAGCAGACTGACCCCCAGCCACAGCAGACTGACCCCACAGCAGACTGACTCCCCAGCCACAGCAGACTGACCTCCCAGCCACAACAGACTGACCCCCAGCAGACTGACCCTCCAGCCATAGCAGACTGACCCCCCAGCCACAACAGACTGACCTCCCAGCCATAGCAGACTGACCCCACAGCAGACTGACTCCCCAGCCACAGCAGACTGACCTCCCAGCCACAGAGGACTGACCCCTCCAGCCACAGAGGACTGACCCCCAGCAGACTGACCCCCCAGCCACAGCAGACTGACCCTCCAGCCACAGAGGACTGACCCCCAGCCACAGACACCACAGGAGGCTGCTGAAGGATGACAGCTCATAATAATGGTCTAACAGCCACAGCAGACTGACCCACAGCAGACTGACCCACAGCAGACTGACCCCAGCCATAGCAGACTGACCCCCCAGCCACAGCAGACTGACCCCCCAGCCACAGCAGACTGACCCCCAGCCACAACAGACTGACCCCCAGCAGACTGACCCCCAGCCATAGCAGACTGACCCCCAGCCACAGAAGACTGACCTCCCAGCCATAGCAGACTGACCCCACAGCAGACTGACCCCCAGCCACAGCAGACTGACCCCACAGCAGACTGACTCCCCAGCCACAGCAGACTGACCTCCCAGCCACAACAGACTGACCCCCAGCAGACTGACCCCCCAGCCATAGCAGACTGACCCCCCAGCCACAACAGACTGACCTCCCAGCCATAGCAGACTGACCCCACAGCAGACTGACCCTCCAGCCACAGCAGACTTACCCCCAACCACAGAGGACTGACACCCCCAGCCAGAGGACTGACCCCAGCCACTGCTGAAGGCTGCTGAAGATGACAGCTCATAATAATGGTCTAACAGCCACAGCAGACTGACCCACAGCAGACTGACCCACAGCAGACTGACCCCCCAGCCATAGCAGACTGACCCCAGCCACAGCAGACTGACCCCCCAGCCACAGCAGACTGACCCACAGCAGACTGACCCCAGCCACAACAGACTGACCCCCAGCAGACTGACCCCAGCCATAGCAGACTGACCCCCAGCCACAGCAGACTGACCTCCCAGCCATAGCAGACTGACCCCCACAGCAGACTGACCCCCAGCCACAGCAGACTGACCCCCAGCAGACTGACAGCCACAGCAGACTGACCTCCCAGCCACAACAGACTGACCCCCCCCCAGCCATAGCAGACTGACCCCCCAGCCACACAGACTGACCTCCCAGCCATAGCAGACTGACCCCACAGCAGACTGACTCCCCAGCCACAGCAGACTGACCTCCCAGCCACAGCAGACTGACCCCCAGCCACAGCAGACTGACCCCCAGCAGACTGACCCCCCCACAGCAGACAGCCTGAGGACTGACCCCCCAGCCACAGACACCACAGGAGGCTGCTGAAGGGATGACCCATAATAATGGTCTAGCCACAGCAGACAGACTGACCCACAGCAGACTGACCCCCAGCCATAGCAGACTGACCCCCCAGCCACAGCAGACTGACCCCAGCCACAGCAGACTGATCCCACAGCAGACTGACCCCCCAGCAGACTGACCCCAGCAGACTGACCCAGCCATAGCAGACTGACCCCAGCCACAGCAGACTGACCCCCAGCCATAGCAGACTGACCCCACAGCAGACTGACCCCAGCCAGCCACAGCAGACTGACTCCCAGCCACAGCAGACTGACCCCCAGCCACAACAGACTGACCCCCAGCAGACTGACCCCAGCCATAGCAGACTGACCCCCAGCCACAACAGACTGACCTCCCAGCCATAGCAGACTGACCCCACAGCAGACTGACTCCCCAGCCACAGCAGACTGACCTCCCAGCCACAGAGGACTGACCCCTCCAGCCACAGAGGACTGACCCCCAGCAGACTGACCCCCAGCCACAGCAGACTGACCCCTCCAGCCACAGAGGACTGACCCCAGCCACAGACACCACAGGAGGCTGCTGAAGGGATGACAGCTCATAATAATGGTCTAACAGCCACAGCAGACTGACCCACAGCAGACTGACCCACAGCAGACTGACCCCCCAGCCATAGCAGACTGACCCCCCAGCCATAGCAGACTGACCCCCAGCCACAGCAGACTGACCCCCAGCCACAGCAGACTGACCCCACAGCAGACTGACCCCCAGCCACAACAGACTGACCCCCAGCAGACTGACCCCCAGCCATAGCAGACTGACCCCCCAGCCACAGCAGACTGACCTCCCAGCCATAGCAGACTGACCCCACAGCAGACTGACCCCCAGCCACAGCAGACTGACCCCTCCAGCCACAGAGGACTGACCCCAGCCACAGACACCACAGGAGGCTGCTGAAGGGAGGACGGCTCGTAATAATGGTCTAACAGAGCGAATGTAATGGCATCAAACACCTGAAAACCATGGAAACCATGGAAACCATGGAAACCATGGAAACCATGTGTTTGCTGTATTTGATACCGTTCCACTAATCCCTCTCCAGTCATTAACACAAGCTCGTTCTCCCCAGTTAAGGTGCCACCAACCTCCTGTGACAGACACATTAACCTGCTTCAGTCTTCACATATTACGTCTCACAGGTCTAGTTCTCTAGGTCACCAGGCAGTAGTACCCTGGGTTACTGGGTCTAGACCACAGGTCTAGTTCTCTAGGTCACCAGGCAGTAGTACCCTGGGTTACTGGGTCTAGACCACAGGTCTAGTTCTCTGTTTGGTCACCAGGTAGTACCCTGGGTTACTGGGTCTAGACCACAGGTCTAGTTCTCTAGGTCACCAGGCAGTAGTACTCTGGGTTACTGGGTCTAGTTCTCTAGGTCACCAGGCAGTAGTACTCTGGGTTACTGGGTCCTAGTTCACTAGGTCACCAGGCAGTAGTACCCTGGGTTACTGGGTCTAGACCACAGGTCTAGTTCTCTAGGTCACCAGGCAGTAGTACCCTGGGTTACTGGGTCTAGACCACAGGTCTAGTTCTCTAGGTCACCAGGCAGTAGTACCCTGGGTTACTGGGTCTAGTTCTCTAGGTCACCAGGCAGTAGTACCCTGGGTTACTGGGTCTAGACCACAGGTCTAGTTCACTAGGTCACCAGGCAGTAGTACCCTGGGTTACTGGGTCTAGTTCTCTAGGTCACCAGGCAGTAGTACCCTGGGTTACTGGGTCTAGACCACATGTCCAGTTCTCTAGGTCACCAGGCAGTAGTACCCTGGGTTACTGGGTCTAGTTCTCTAGGTCACCAGGCAGTTTTACCCTGGGTTACTGGGTCTAGACCACAGGTCTAGTTCTCTAGGTCACCAGGCAGTAGTACCCTGGGTTACTGGGTCTAGACCACAGGTCCAGTTCTCTAGGTCACCAGGCAGTAATACCCTGGGTTACTGGGTCTAGTCCTCTAGGTCACCAGGCAGTAGTACCCTGGGTTACTGGGTCTAAACCACAGGTCCAGTTCGCTAGGTCACCAGACAGTAGTACCCTGGGTTACTGGGTCTAGACCACAGGTCCAGTTCTCTAGGTCACCAGGCAGTAATACCCTGGGTTACTGGGTCTAGTTCTCTAGGTCACCAGGCAGTAGTACCCTGGGTTACTGGGTCTAGACCACAGGTCCAGTTCTCTAGGTCACCAGGCAGTAGTACCCTGGGTTACTGGGTCTAGTTCTCTAGGTCACCAGGCAGTAGTACCCTGGGTTACTGGGTCTAGACCACAGGTCCAGTTCTCTAGGTCACCAGGCAGTAATACCCTGGGTTACTGGGTCTAGACCTGTGGTCTAGTTCCCTAGGTCACCAGGCAGTAGTACCCTGGGTTACTGGGTCTAGACCACAGGTCCAGTTCTCTAGGTCACCAGGCAGTAATACCCTGGGTTACTGGGTCTAGTTCTCTAGGTCACCAGGCAGTAGTACCCTGGGTTACTGGGTCTAGACCTGTGGTCTAGTTCCCTAGGTCACCAGGCAGTAGTACCCTGGGTTACTGGGTCTAAAACACAGGTCTAGTTCTCTAGGTCACCAGGCAGTAGAACCCTGGGTTACTGGGTCTAGACCACAGGTCTAGTTCTCTAGGTCACCAGGCAGTAGTACCCTGGGTTACTGGGTCTAGACCACAGGTCCAGTTCTCTAGGTCACCAGGCAGTAGCACCCTGGGTTACTGGGTCTAGTTCTCTATGTCACCAGGCAGTAGTATCATGTGTTACTGGGTCTAGACCACAGGTCCAGTTCTCTAGGTCACCAGGCAGTAGTACCCTGGGTTACTGGGTCTAGAACACAGGTCCAGTTCTCTAGGTCACCAGGCAGTAGTACCCTGGGTTACTGGGTCTAGTTCTCTAGGTCACCAGGCAGTAGTACCCTGGGTTACTGGGTCTAGACCACAGGTCCAGTTCTCTAGGTCACCAGGCAGTAGTACCCTGGGTTACTGGGTCTAGTTCTCTAGGTCACCAGGCAGTAGTACCCTGGGTTACTGGGTCTAGACCTCTGGTCTAGTTCTCTAGGTCACCAGGCAGTAGTACCCTGGGTTACTGGGTCTAGACCACAGGTCAATGGTGGGGAGTTGACCTCTTTGTTTAAATGGATCTCTATTCTTCTTACAATGTGAGCTAATCTTATGGCGGGATCAGACAGAGCAACCACTGACCGTTCATTCATAACAAAGTATCAAAAACATGACTCACATTTGACTAATTGTGATGCCGATTTCCTGTTACACTGAACTACTGAAGCATCAGAAATAGAGCACCTGACAGAAATGAATGAAACAGATATTTTTGAAACAGAGCTACCCACCTCGTGCCCACTGTACAGTAACTCACTGGAAAGGGGTCAGTGGTGTGTTCGTCAGACGTGCCCAGTAGCAACCCCTCTGGATTCCTTTAGCAGGTCAAGAAGGGGGTTGTGTTAGCTTTAGTTTGGTGCAGGAGTGGGTTATCAGGTGACTGCTTTAGTTTGGTACAGGAGTGGGTTACCAGGTGACTGCTTTAGTTTGGTACAGGAGTGGGTTACCAGGTGACTGTTATAGTACAGTACAGGAGTGGGTTACCAGGTGATTGTTATAGTACGGTACAGGAGTGGGTTACCAGGTGACTGCTATAGTACGGTGCAGGAGTGGGTTACCAGGTGACTGTTATAGTACGGTACAGGAGTGGGTTACCAGGTGACTGTTATAGTACGGTACAGGAGTGGGTTACCAGGTGACTGTTATAGTACGGTACAGGAGTGGGTTACCAGGTGACTGCTATGGTACAGTACAGGAGTGGGTTACCAGGTGACTGCTATAGTACAGTACAGGAGTAGGTTACCAGGTGACTGTTATAGTACAGTACAGGAGTGGGTTACCAGGTGACTGTTATAGTACGGTACAGGAGTGGGTTACCAGGTGACTGCTTTAGTTTGATGCAGGAGTGGGTTACCAGGTGACTGTTATAGTACAGTAGAGGAGTGGGTTACCAGGTGACTGTTATAATACGGTACAGGAGTGGGTTACCAGGTGACTGTTATAGTACGGTACAGGAGTGGGTTACCAGGTGACTGTTATAGTACGGTACAGGAGTGGATTACCAGGTGACTGCTATAGTACAGTACAGGAGTGGGTTACCAGGTGACTGTTATAGTACGGTACAGGAGTGGGTTACCAGGTGACTGCTATGGTACAGTACAGGAGTGGGTTACCAGATGACTGCTATAGTACAGTACAGGAGTGGGTTACCAGGTGACTGTTATAGTACAGTACAGGAGTGGGTTACCAGGTGACTGCTATAGTACAGTACAGGAGTGGGTTACCAAGTGACTGTTATAGTACGGTACAGGAGTGGGTTACCAGGTGACTGTTATAGTACAGTACAGGAGTGGGTTACCAGGTGACTGTTATAGTACGGTACAGGAGTGGGTTACCAGGTGACTGTTATAGTATGGTACAGGAGTGGGTTACCAGGTGACTGCTATAGTACGGTACAGGAGTGGGTTACCAGGTGACTGTTATAGTACAGTACAGGAGTGGGTTACCAGGTGACTGCTATAGTACAGTACAGGAGTAGGTTACCAGGTGACTGTTATAGTACAGTACAGGAGTGGGTTACCAGGTGACTGTTATAGTACGGTACAGGAGTGGGTTACCAGGTGACTGCTTTAGTTTGATGCAGGAGTGGGTTACCAGGTGACTGTTATAGTACAGTACAGGAGTGGGTTACCAGGTGACTGTTATAATACGGTACAGGAGTGGGTTACCAGGTGACTGTTATAGTACGGTACAGGAGTGGGTTACCAGGTGACTGTTATAGTACGGTACAGGAGTGGATTACCAGGTGACTGCTATAGTACAGTACAGGAGTGGGTTACCAGGTGACTGTTATAGTACGGTACAGGAGTGGGTTACCAGGTGACTGCTATGGTACAGTACAGGAGTGGGTTACCAGATGACTGCTATAGTACAGTACAGGAGTGGGTTACCAGGTGACTGTTATAGTACAGTACAGGAGTGGGTTAGCAGGTGACTGCTATAGTACAGTACAGGAGTGGGTTACCAAGTGACTGTTATAGTACGGTACAGGAGTGGGTTACCAGGTGACTGTTATAGTACAGTACAGTGCCAGGTGACTGTTATAGTACGGTACAGGAGTGGGTTACCAGGTGACTGTTATAGTATGGTACAGGAGTGGGTTACCAGGTGACTGCTATAGTACGGTACAGGAGTGGGTTTACCAGGTGGTATAGTACAGTACAGGAGTGGGTTACCAGGCGACTGTTATAGCACGGTACAGGAGTGGGTTACCAGGTGACTGTTATGGTGGCTACACAGGAGTGGGCTACTATGATCGCTTATAGTACGGTACAGGAGTGGGTTACCAGGTGACTGCTATAGTACGGTACAGGAGTGGGTTACCAGGTGACTGTTATAGTACAGTACAGGAGTGGGTTACCAGGCGACTGTTATAGTACGGTACAGGAGTGGGTTACCAGGTGACTGTTATAGTACGGTACAGGAGTGGGTTACCAGGTGACTGTTATAGTACGGTACAGGAGTGGGTTACCAGGTGACTGTTATAGTACGGTACAGGAGTGGGTTACCAGGTGACTGCTATAGTACGGTACAGGAGTGGGTTACCAGGTGACTGTTATAGTACAGTACAGGAGTGGGTTACCAGGCGACTGTTATAGTACGGTACAGGAGTGGGTTACCAGGTGACTGTTATAGTACGGTACAGGAGTGGGTTACCAGGTGACTGTTATAGTACGGTACAGGAGTGGGTTACCAGGTGACTGTTATAATACGGTACAAGGTGACTGTTATAGTACGGTACAGGAGTGGGTTACCAGGTGACTGTTATAGTACGGTACAGGAGTGGGTTACCAGGTGACTGTTATAGTACGGTACAGGAGTGGGTTACCAGGTGACTGTTATAGTACGGTACAGGAGTGGGTTACCAGGTGACTGCTATTGTACGGTACAGGAGTGGGTTACCAGGTGACTGTTATAGTACGGTACAGGAGTGGGTTACCAAGTGACTGTTGTAGTATGGTACAGGAGTGGGTTACCAGGTGACTGTTATAGTACGGTACAGGAGTGGGTTACCAGGTGACTGTTATAGTACGGTACAGGGTGGGTTACCAGGTGACTGTTATAGTACAGTACAGGAGTGGGTTACCAGGTGACTGTTATAGTACAGTACAGGAGTGGGTTACCAGGTGACTGCTATAGTACAGTACAGGAGTGGGTTACCAGGTGACTGTTGTAGTATGGTACAGGAGTGGGTTACCAGGTGACTGTTATAGTACGGTACAGGAGTGGGTTACCAGGTGACTGTTATAGTACGGTACAGGAGTGGGTTACCAGGTGACTGTTGTAGTACGGTACAGGAGTGGGTTACCAGGTGACTGTTGTAGTACGGTACAGGAGTGGGTTACCAGGTGACTGTTATAGTACGGTACAGGAGTGGGTTACCAGGTGACTGTTGTAGTACGGTACAGGAGTGGGTTACCAGGTGACTGTTGTAGTACGGTACAGGAGTGGGTTACCAGGTGACTGTTATAGTACGGTACAGGAGTGGGTTACCAGGTGACTGTTATAGTACGGTACAGGAGTGGGTTACCAGGTGACTGTTATAGTACGGTACAGGAGTGGGTTACCAGGTGACTGTTGTAGTACGGTACAGGAGTGGGTTACCAGGTGACTGTTGTAGTACGGTACAGGAGTGGGTTACCAGGTGACTGTTATAGTACGGTACAGGAGTGGGTTACCAGGTGACTGTTGTAGTACGGTACAGGAGTGGGTTACCAGGTGACTGTTGTAGTACGGTACAGGAGTGGGTTACCAGGTGACTGTTATAGTACGGTACAGGAGTGGGTTACCAGGTGACTGTTATAGTACGGTACAGGAGTGGGTTACCAGGTGACTGTTATAGTACGGTACAGGAGTGGGTTACCAGGTGACTGTTGTAGTACGGTACAGGAGTGGGTTACCAGGTGACTGTTGTAGTACGGTACAGGAGTGGGTTACCAGGTGACTGTTATAGTACGGTACAGGAGTGGGTTACCAGGTGACTGTTGTAGTACGGTACAGGAGTGGGTTACCAGGTGACTGTTGTAGTACGGTACAGGAGTGGGTTACCAGGTGACTGTTATAGTACGGTACAGGAGTGGGTTACCAGGTGACTGTTATAGTACGGTACAGGAGTGGGTTACCAGGTGACTGTTGTAGTACGGTACAGGAGTGGGTTACCAGGTGACTGTTATAGTACGGTACAGGAGTGGGTTACCAGGTGACTGTTGTAGTACGGTACAGGAGTGGGTTACCAGGTGACTGTTGTAGTACGGTACAGGAGTGGGTTACCAGGTGACTGTTATAGTACGGTACAGGAGTGGGTT
This sequence comes from Oncorhynchus gorbuscha, assembly GCF_021184085.1. Lineage (NCBI taxonomy): Eukaryota > Metazoa > Chordata > Actinopteri > Salmoniformes > Salmonidae > Oncorhynchus > Oncorhynchus gorbuscha. The sequence continues at coordinate 480 of NW_025753669.1, read as the reverse complement.
ACCAGGTGACTGTTATAGTACGGTACAGGAGTGGGTTACCAGGTGACTGTTGTAGTACGGTACAGGAGTGGGTTACCAGGTGACTGTTATAGTACGGTACAGGAGTGGGTTACCAGGTGACTGTTATAGTACGGTACAGGAGTGGGTTACCAGGTGACTGTTATAGTACGGTACAGGAGTGGGTTACCAGGTGACTGTTATAGTACGGTACAGGAGTGGGTTACCAGGTGACTGTTGTAGTACGGTACAGGAGTGGGTTACCAGGTGACTGTTATAGTACGGTACAGGAGTGGGTTACCAGGTGACTGTTATAGTACGGTACAGGAGTGGGTTACCAGGTGACTGTTGTAGTACGGTACAGGAGTGGGTTACCAGGTGACTGTTATAGTACGGTACAGGAGTGGGTTGCCAGGTGACTGTTGTAGTACGGTACAGGAGTGGGTTACCAGGTGACTGTTATCAGTACGGTACAGGAGTGGG
>NW_025753668.1:0-10308 GCF_021184085.1 Oncorhynchus gorbuscha | reverse complement strand
TTTCCCCTGATTGGAGTCCCTATTTATTCCTTTGTGTTCCGTTCCTGTCCTGTCGGTTCCTTGTTTAGTATTCACCGTGCTGTGATTGTGTTTCGCCCTGTCCTGTCGTGTTTTTGCCTTCATCAGATGCTGCGTGTGAGCAGGTGTCTCTGTCAACTACGGCCTGCGCCTACCCGAAGCGACCTGCAGTCTGTGGCCGCTTCTCTTGTTATTCCCCTCTACAGACTAGAGGATTTCTGTTATTCCCTGTTTGGACTTGAATAAACTCTGTTTCTGTTAAGTCGCTTTTGGGTCCTCTATCACCTGCATGACAGAAGGAACCGACCAAGGAATGGACCCAGCGACTTCAGACGCTCGTTACACTGCCGTCAAGATCCAAGGAGCTATGCTCGGCAGACACGAGCAGGAATTGTCTGCTGCTCGCCATGCCGTGGAGAACCTGGCCGCTCAGGTTTCCGACCTCTCTGGACAGTTCCAGAGTCTACGTCTCGTGCCACCTGTTACTTCCTGGCCTGCCGAGCCTCCAGAACCTAGGGTTAATAACCCACCTTGCTACTCCGGGCAGCCCACTGAGTGCCGCTCCTTTCTCACGCAGTGTGAGATTGTGTTCTCTCTCCAACCCAACACATACTCTAGAGAGAGCTCGGGTTGCTTACGTCATTTCACTCCCCTACTGGCCGGGCTCGAGAATGGGGCACAGCTATCTGGGAGGCAAGGGCTGATTGCTCTAACAAGTTCCAGAACTTTAAAGAGGAGATGATTCGGGTTTTTGACCGTTCAGTTTTTGGTAGGGAGGCTTCTAGGGCCCTGGCTTCCTATGCCAAGGTGAACGGTCCATAACGGATTATTCTATTGAGTTTCGCACTCTTGCTGCCTCTAGTGAGTGGAACGAGCCGGCGCTGCTCGCTCGTTTTCTGGAGGGACTCCACGCAGTGGTTAAGGATGAGATTCTCTCCGGGAGGTTCCTTCAGATGTGGACTCTTTGATTGCTCTCGCCATCCGCATAGAACGACGGGTAGATCTTCGTCACCGGGCTCGTGGAAGAGAGCTCGCATCAACGGTGTTTCCCTGCTCCGCATCGCAACCATCTCCCTCCTCTGGCTTTGAGACTGAGCCCATGCAGCTGGGAGGGATTCGCATCTCGACTAAGGAGAGGGAACGGAGGATCACCAACCGCCTGTGCCTCTATTGCGGAGTTGCTGGACATTTTGTTAATTCATGTCCAGTAAGAGGCCAGAGCCCATCAGTAAGCGGAGGGCTACTGGTGAGCGCTACTACTCAGGTCTCTTCATCTAGATCTTGTACTACTATGTCGGTCCATCTACGCTGGACCGGTTCGGGTGCTACATGCAGTGCCTTGATTGACTCTGGGGCTGAGGGTTGTTTCATGGGTGAAGCATGGGTTCGGAAACATAACATTCCTTTCAGACCGTTAGACAAGCCTACGCCCATGTTTGCCTTAGATGGTAGTCATCTTCCCAGTATCAAATTTGAGACACTACCTTTAACTCTCACAGTATCTGGTAACCACAGTGAGACTATTTCTTTTTTTGATTTTCCGTTCACCGTTTACACCTGTTGTTTTGGGTCATCCCTGGCTAGTATGTCATAATCCTTCTATTAATTGGTCTAGTAATTCTATCCTATCCTGGAACGTTTCTTGTCATGTGAAGTGTTTAATGTCTGCCATCCCTCCCGTTTCTTCTGTCCCTACTTCTCAGGAGGAACCTGGCGATTTGACAGGAGTGCCGGAGGAATATCATGATCTGCGCACGGTCTTCAGTCGGTCCCGGCCAACTCCCTTCCCCCTCACCGGTCACCGTATGATTGTAGTATTGATCTCCTTCCGGGGACCACTCCTCCTCGAGGTAGACTATACTCTCTGTCGGCTCCCGAACGTAAGGCTCTCGAGGATTATTTGTCTGTGTCTCTTGACGCCGGTACCATAGTGCCTTCTTCTTCTCCGGCCGGGGGCGGGGTTCTTTTTGTTAAGAAGAAGGACGGTACTCTGCGCCCCTGCGTGGATTATCGAGGGCTGAATGACATAACGGTTAAGAATCGTTATCCGCTTCCCCTTATGTCATCAGCCTTCGAGATTCTGCAGGGAGCCAGGTGCTTTACTAAGTTGGACCTTCATAACGCTTACCATCTCGTGCGCATCAGAGAGGGGACGAGTGGAAAACGGGCGTTTAACACTCCGTTAGGCATTTTGAGTACCGGGTTCTGCCGTTCGGTCTCCGCCAATGCGCCAGCTGTTTTTCAGGCATTAGTTAATGATGTTCTGAGAGACATGCTGAACATCTTTGTTTTTGTCTATCTTGACGATATCCTGATTTTTTCTCCGTCACTCGAGATTCATGTTCAGCACGTTCGACGTGTTCTACAGCGCCTTTTAGAGAATTGTCTCTACGTTAAGGCTGAGAAGTGCTCTTTTCATGTCTCCTCTGTTACTTTTCTCGGTTCCGTTATTTCCGCTGAAGGCATTCAGATGGATTCCGCTAAGGTCAAGCTGTCAGTGATTGGCCCGTTCCAAGGTCACGTGTCGAGTTGCAGCGCTTTTGGTTTCGCTAATTTCTATCGGCGTTTCATTCGTAATTTCGGTCAAGTTGCTGCCCCTCTCACAGCTCTTACTTCTGTCAAGACGTGTTTTAAGTGGTCCGGTTCCGCCCAGGGAGCTTTTGATCTTCTAAAGAACGTTTTACGTCCGCTCCTATCCTCGTTACTCCTGACGTCACTAGACAATTCATTGTCGAGGTTGGCCTTCAGAGGTAGGCGTGAGCCATTCTATCCCAGCGCTTCCAGTCTGACGATAAGGTTCATCCTTGCGCTTATTTTTCTCATCGCCTGTCGCCATCTGAGCGCAACTATGATGTGGGTAACCGTGAACTGCTCGCCATCCGCTTAGCCCTAGGCGAATGGCGACAGTGGTTGGAGGGGCGACCGTTCCTTTTGTCGTTTGGACAGACCATAAGAACCTTGAGTACATCCGTTCTGCCAAACGACTTAATGCCCGTCAAGCTCGTTGGGCGTTGTTTTCGCTCGTTTTCGGGGTTTGTGATTTCTTACCATCCGGGTAGCAAGAACACCAAGCCTGATGCCTTATCCCATCTGTTTAGTTCTTCTGTGGCTTCTACTGATCCCGAGGATTCTTCCTTATGGGCGTGTTGTCGGGTTAACAGTCTGGGAATTGAAAGACAGGTTAAGCAAGCACTCACGCACACTGCGTCGCCGCGCGCTTGTCCTAGTAACCTCCTTTTCGTTCCTGTTTCCACTCGTCTGGCTGTTCTTCAGTGGGCTCACTCTGCCAAGTTAGCTGGTCATCCCGGTGTTCGAGGCACTCTTGCGTCTATTCGCCAGCGCTTTTGGTGGCCGACTCAGGAGCGTGACACGCGCCGTTTCGTGGCTGCTTGTTCGGACTGCGCGCAGACTAAGTCGGGTAACTCTCCTCCTGCCGGTCGTCTCAGACCGCTCCCATTCCTTCTCGACCATGGTCTCACATCGCCTTAGACTTCATTACAGGTCTGCCTTTGTCTGCGGGAAGACTGTGATTCTTACGGTTGTCGATAGGTTCTCTAAGGCGGCACATTTCATTCCCTCGCTAAACTTCCTTCCGCTAAGGAGACGGCACAAATCATTATTGAGAATGTATTCAGAATTCATGGCCTCCCGTTAGACGCCGTTTCAGACAGAGGCCCGCAATTCACGTCACAGTTTTGGAGGGAGTTCTGTCGTTTGATTGGTGCGTCCGTCAGTCTCTCTTCCCGGGTTCATCCCCAGTCTAACGGTCAAGCAGAGAGGGACCAATCAGACGATTGATCGCATACTACGCAGTCTTTCTTTCAGAAACCCTGCGTCTTGGGCAGAACAGCTCCCCTGGGCAGAATACGCTCACAATTCGCTTCCTTCGTCTGCTACCGGGTTATCTCCGTTTCAGAGTAGTCTGGGTTACCAGCCTCCTCTGTTCTCATCCCAGCTTGCCGAGTCCAGCGTTCCCTCCGCTCAAGCGTTTGTCCAACGTTGTGAGCGCACCTGGAGGAGGGTGAGGTCTGCACTTTGCCGTTACAGGGCACAGACGGTGAGAGCCGCCAATAAACGCAGGATTAAGAGTCCAAGGTATTGTTGCGGCCAGAGAGTGTGGCTTTCCACTCGCAACCTTCCTCTTACGACAGCTTCTCGTAAGTTGACTCCGCGGTTCATTGGTCCGTTCCGTGTCTCCCAGGTCGTCAATCCTGTCGCTGTGCGACTGCTTCTTCCGCGACATCTTCGTCGCGTCCATCCTGTCTTCCATGTCTCCTGTGTTAAGCCCTTTCTTCGCACCCCCGTTCGTCTTCCCTCCCCCTCCCGTCCTTGTCGAGAGCGCACCTATTTACAAGGTACATAAGATCATGGACATGCGTTCCCGGGGACGGGGTCACCAATACTTAGTGGATTGGGAGGGTTACGGTCCTGAGGAGAGGAGTTGGGTTCCGTCTCGGGACGTGCTGGACCGTTCACTCATCGATGATTTCCTCCGTTGCCGCCAGGATTCCTCCTCGAGTGCGCCAGGAGGCGCTCGGTGAGTGGGGGGGTACTGTCATGTTTGTCATTTATTATCATGTCTTGTCCCTGTGCTCCCCATTCTATTCGTTTCCCTCTGCTGGTCTTATTAGGTTCTTTCCCTCTTTCTATCCCTCTCTCTCCCCTCCCTCTCTCGCTCTCTCTTCTCTCTATCGTTCCGTTCCTGCTCCCAGCTGTTCCTATTCCCCTAATCATCATTTAGTCTTCCCACACCTGTTCCCGATCCTTTCCCCTGATTGGAGTCCCTATTTATTCCTTTGTGTTCCGTTCCTGTCCTGTCGGTTCCTTGTTTAGTATTCACCGTGCTGTGATTGTGTTTCGCCCTGTCCTGTCGTGTTTTTGCCTTCATCAGATGCTGCGTGTGAGCAGGTGTCTCTGTCAACTACGGCCTGCGCCTACCCGAAGCGACCTGCAGTCTGTGGCCGCTTCTCTTGTTATTCCCCTCTACAGACTAGAGGATTTCTGTTATTCCCTGTTTGGACTTGAATAAACTCTGTTTCTGTTAAGTCGCTTTTGGGTCCTCTATCACCTGCATGACAAATGCTACCAAATTCTAATTGAGTGTATGTAAACTTCTGACCCACTGGGAATGTGATGAAAGAAATCAAATCTGAAATAAATCATTATCTCTACTATTATTCTGACATTTCACATTCTTAAAATAAAGTGGTGATCCTAACTGATCTAAGACAGAGAATTTTCACTAGAATTAAATTGTGAAAAACTGAGTTTAAATGGATTTGGCTATGGTGTATGTAAACTTCCGACTTCAACTATATACACAAGGCAAAAAGTGAATTTCTTTGCCACAATATTTGCAGTATTAGTTTAGTTTTGGAATATCTCTTATTCTGTCCAGGCTTCCTTCTTTTCACTCTGTCAATTAGGTTAGTATTGTGGAGTAACTACAATGTTGTTGATCCATCCTCAGTTGTCTCCTATCACAGTCATTACACTTTGTAACTGTTTTAAAGTCACCATTGGCCTCATGGTGAAATCCCTGAGCAGTTTCCTTCCTCTCTGGCAATTGAGTTAGGAAGGATATCTGTATCTGGTACACCATCCAACCTGTAATTAATCAGTGAATCGGTGTTTGCAATTCACTGCTCGTCTGAGGGACCTTACTAATAACTGTATGTGTGGGCTACAGAGATGAGGTAGTCATTCAAAAATCATGTTAAACCCTATATTTGCACACAAAGTGTGTATTCCTGACAGGTGTCACTGTCATTGTACTAATTCTCTCACTGTTCTTTCCCGTCTTCACAATGACACAAAGGTGTCAACTGTTGTGTGTGTTTCTGTGTTCTAACATGAGGTGGCTGCCATACACAGGGGATTATGGCACACACGCACACACACACACACACACACACACGCAAACACGCAAACACACACACACACACACACACACACACACACACACACACACACACACACACACACACACACACACACACACACACACACACACACACACACACACACACACACACACACACACAAAGTTACTTCACAGACAAAGCCTCTTTGCTCAGTTCCCCTCCCTCCTGGAAGAGCTAGTGTCTCTTAGCACCATTGAATTGTCCCCTCTGGGGCTGTTGTGACATAATTACTATATCAGACCCTCTATGTAATTCCTGCTTTTCTGCTCCCATCTTTCCCTCCCCCTGTATCCTCTATGTCTCCCCTCTGCCTCCTCTATGCCTCCCCTCTGTCTCCTCTCTGTCTCCTCTATGTCCCCCATCTCCCTTCTGTCTCCACTATATCGCCCCTCTGTCTCCTCTATGTCCCCCTCTCCCTTCTGTCTCCACTATATCTCCCATCTGTCTCCTCTATGTCCCCCCTCTCCCTTCTGTCTCGACTATATCTCCCCTCTGTCTCCTCTATGTCCTCCCTCTCCCTTCTGTCTCCACTATATCGCCCCTCTGTCTCCTCTATGACCCCATCTCCCTTCTGTCTCCACTATATCGCCCCTCTGTCTCCTCTATGTCCCCCTCTCCCTTCTGTCTCGACTATATCTCCCCTCTGTCTCCTCAATGTCCTCCCTCTCCCTTCTGTCTCACTATATCGCCCTCTGTCTCCTCTATGTCTCCTCTATGCCCCCCTCTGTCTCCTCTATGTCCCCCTCTCCCTTCTGTCTCCACTATATCTCCCCTCTGTCTCCTCTATGTCCCCCTCTCCTTCTGTCTCCACTATATCTCCCCTCTGTCTCCTCTATGTCCCCCTCTCCCTTCTGTCTCCACTATATCTCCCCTCTGTCTCCTCTATGTCCCCCTCTCCCTTCTGTCTCCACTATATCTCTCCTCTGTCTCCTCTATGTCCCCCTCTCCCTTCTGTCTCCACTATATCTCCCCTCTGTCTCCTCTATGTCCCCCCTCTCCCTTCTGTCTCCACTATATCTACCCTCTGTCTCCTCTATGTCCCCCTCTCCCCTCTGTCTCCTCTTTGTCTCCACTACAGTGAACTCCAAACGTATTGACACAGTGACAAAGGTTTGGTTATTTAGTCTCTGTACGAGAGTACTTTACAATAGCAGACTTAAATAGCAGACTGTCCGCTTTGATTTTAGGGTATTTTCATCTATATCAGGTAAACCATTTTAGAAATTACAGCACAGGAAAAATCCTATGGAAACACTTGGTTCGGTTCGCTTTCCACCAGACACTGGGAGATGAATTCAACTTTCAGCAGGACAATAACCTAAAACACAAGACCAAATCTAAACTGGAGTTGCTTACCAAGAAGACAGTGAATCTTCATGAGTGGCCGAGTTACAGTTTTGATTAAAATCTATGGCAAAATCTGAAAATGGTTGTCTAGCAATTATCAACAACCAATTTGACAGAGCTGAAAGAATTTTGAAAATAATAGTGAAATATTTATGTATTTAATTTTCAATTTTTTTTCAAAAATGTCTAAAAACATGTTTTCACTTTGTCATTGTGGGGTAATGTGTGTGGATGTGTGAGATAAAAAATATATATATTTAATCAATTTTGAATTCAGACTGTAACATAACAAAATGTGGAATAAGTCAAGGGGTATGAATATTTTATGAGATCACAGCAGGTAGATCTGAAGCATAAAAATACTTTTAAGTACTACTTCAGTAGTTTTTTGGGGTATCTGTACTTCACTATTTGCATTTTTGACTACTTTTGCTTTTACTCCACTCCATTCCTAAAGAATTGAAATCTCGCGTCTTGTGACGGCCGGCCGCCCAACAACCTGCCCGCTTGACCCTATCCCCTCCTCTCTTCTCCAGACCATTTCCGGAGACCTTCTCCCTTACCTCACCTCGCTCATCAACTCATCCCTGACCGTTGGCTACGTCCCTTCCGTCTTCAAGAGAGCGAGAGTTGCACCCCTTCTGAAAAAACCTACACTCGATCCCTCCGATGTCAACAATTACAGACCAGTATCCCTTCTTTCTTTTCTCTCCAAAACTCTTGAACGTGCCGTCCTTGGCCAGCTCTCCCGCTATCTCTCTCTGAATGACCTTCTTGATCCAAATCAGTCAGGTTTCAAGACTAGTCATTCAACTGAGACTGCTCTCCTCTGTATCACGGAGGCGCTCCGCACTGCTAAAGCTAACTCTCTCTCCTCTGCTCTCATCCTTCTAGATCTATCGGCTGCCTTCGATACTGTGAACCATCAGATCCTCCTCTCCACCCTCTCCGAGTTGGGCATCTCCGGCGCGGCCCACGCTTGGATTGCGTCCTACCTGACAGGTCGCTCCTACCAGGTGGCGTGGCGAGAATCTGTCTCCTCACCACGCGCTCTCACCACTGGTGTCCCCCAGGGCTCTGTTCTTGGCCCTCTCTATTCTCGCTATACACCAAGTCACTTGGCTCTGTCATAACCTCACATGGTCTCTCTTATCATTGCTATGCAGACGACACACAATTAATCTTCTCCTTTCCCCTTCTGATGACCAGGTGGCGAATCGCATCTCTGCATGTCTGGCAGACATATCAGTGTGGATGACGGATCACCACCTCAAGCTGAACCTCGGCAAGACGGAGCTGCTCTTCCTCCCGGGGAAGGACTGCCCGTTCCATGATCTCGCCATCACGGTTGACAACTCCATTGTGTCCTCCTCCCAGAGCGCCAAGAACCTTGGCGTGATCCTGGACAACACCCTGTCGTTCTCAACTAACATCAAGGCGGTGGCCCGTTCCTGTAGGTTCATGCTCTACAACATCCGCAGAGTACGACCCTGCCTCACACAGGAAGCGGCGCAGGTCCTAATCCAGGCACTTGTCATCTCCGTCTGGATTACTGCAACTCGCTGTTGGCTGGGCTCCCTGCCTGTGCCATTAAACCCCTTCAACTCATCCAGAACGCCGCAGCCCGTCTGGTGTTCAACCTTCCCAAGTTCTCTCACGTCACCCCGCTCCTCCGTTCTCTCCACTGGCTTCCAGTTGAAGCTCGCATCCGCTACAAGACCATGGTGCTTGCCTACGGAGCTGTGAGGGAACGGCACCTCAGTACCTCCAGGCTCTGATCAGGCCCTACACCCAAACAAGGGCACTGCGTTCATCCACCTCTGGCCTGCTCGCCTCCCTACCACTGAGGAAGTACAGCTCCCGCTCAGCCCAGTCAAAACTGTTTGCTGCCCTGGCCCCCCAATGGTGGAACAAACTCCCTCACGACGCCAGGACAGCGGAGTCAATCACCACCTTCCGGAGACACCTGAAACCCCACCTCTTTAAGGAATACCTAGGATAGGTTAAGTAATCCCTCTCACCCCACCCCCCCTAAGTTTTAGATGCACTATTGTTAAGTGACTGTCCCACTGGATGTCATAAGGTGATTGCACCAATTTGTAAGTCGCTCTGGATAAGAGCGTCTGCTAAATGACTTAAATGTAAATGTAAATGTAAAAAAAATGTACTTAAATCTTCCCTGACACACAAAAGTACTCGTTACATTTAGAATGCTCAAGCAGGACAAAATGATGGCACCTATCAATATAACACTTTGTCATCCCTACTGCCTCTGATCTGGCGGACTCACAAAACACAACTACTGTGTTTGGAAATTATGTCTGAGTGTTGGAGTGTGCACCTTTCTGTCCTTAATTGAAAAATAATACGAAAATAGTGCCGTCTGGTTTGCTTAATATAAGGAATTTGATGTGTAGCATTTACTTTTACTTTGTACTTTTACTCAAGTGTGACAATTTTGTACTTTTTCTACCACTGCACTTAAAGACATTTAAAACCAGATACGTTTAGACTTTTACTCAAGTAGTATTTTACAGGGTAACTTTCACTTTTACTTGCCTCCTTTTCTGTTAAGGTATCTTTACTTTGACTCAAGTATGATGTAGCTCTTTTTCCACCACTTCCCGTATCTAGGTTAGAGACCATGTTCAGTCGGAGTTGATCAATCTGTGTTTTCAGTTCATTGGTTATTAGACCAATATTTAAGTTATCAACAGCTGTGGCACTGTAGGTCATTGCCATTTTAAAGATATACTGTAAGATTAACACTTGTTTGGTTGATGAATACTGTGTAATAGAGCTGTGAAATACACCTCTTAATAAAGGTGAAGGAATAGCTTTTGGGTTACCGTGAATACCATTCGCCAGATCGGAATTTTTTGATGAATTATACGGTACAAAAAAAATAAAACATATTCTGGGTAGAAAGAATGGGGAGGCAAAATGAGATTGCATTCCCAAAGAAATCAATTTGTCTTTTGATTCCTATAACAAGATGTAACTGTCATGCAGGTGAAGG
>NW_025753667.1:0-10317 GCF_021184085.1 Oncorhynchus gorbuscha | reverse complement strand
AGTAGTAGTAGTAGTATCAACCCTCTACAGTAGTAGTAGTAGTATCAACCCTCTGCACAGTAGTAGTAGTAGTATCAACACCTCTACAGTAGTAGTAGTAGCATCAACCCTCTACAGTAGTAGTAGTATCAACCCTCTACAGTAGTAGTAGTTGTATTAACCTCTACAGTAGTAGTAGTATCAACCTCTACAGCAGTAGTAGTATCAACCCTCTTACAGTATAGTAGTTGTATCAACCCTCTATAGTAGTAATAGCACATTAGTAGTAGTAGCATCAAGCCCTCTACAGTAGTAGTAGTAGTATCAACTCTACAGTAGTACTAGTATCAAACCTGGTACAGTAGTAGTAGCAGTATCAACTCTACATTAGTAGTAGTAGCATCACTCTCTAGTAGTAGTAGTAGTATCAACTCTCTACTACAGTAGTAGTATAGTGTAGTAGCATCAGCCCTCTACAGTAGTAGTAGTAGTATCAACCCTCTACCGTAGTAGTAGTTGTATCAACTCTACAGTAGTAGTAGTAGTACTATATCAAACCTCTACAGTAGTAGTAGTAGTAGCATCAACCCTCCTCAGTAGTAGTAGTAGTAGCATCAACTCTCTACAGTAGTAGTAGTAGTATCAACCTCTACGTGTTAACCCTCAGTAGTAGTTGTATCAACTCTACAGCAGTAGTAGTATCAACCTCTACAGTAGTAGTAGTAGTATCAACCCTCCTCATTAGTGGTAGCATCAAGCCAGTAGTAGTAGTATCAACCCTCTACAGTAGTAGTAGTATCAACCCTACTACAGTAGTAGTAGTAGCATCAACCTCACAGTAGTAGTAGTAGTATCAACCTCTACAGTAGTAGTAGTAGTATCAACTATCTACAGTAGTAGTAGTAGTAGTATCAACCCTCTACTGTAGTAGTAGCAGCATCAACCCTCTACAGTAGTAGTAGTTGTATCAACCCTACAGTAGTAGTAGTAGTATCAACCCTCTATAGTAGTAGTAGTAGTAGTAGTAGTAGTATCAACCCTCTACAGTAGTAGTAGTAGTATCAACCCTCCTCAGTAGTAGTAATATCAACCCTCTACAGTAGTAGTAGTAGTATCAACCCTCTACAGTGGTACTAGTAGTATCAACCCTCCTCAGTAGTAGTAGTAGTATCAACCCTCTACAGTAGTAGTAGTAGTATCAACCCTCTACAGTAGTAGTAGTAGTAGTATCAACCCTCTAGAGTAGTAGTAGTAGTATCAACCCTCTACAGTAGTAGTAGTAGTATCAACCCTTTACAGTAGTAGTAGTTTCAACCATCTACAGTACTAGTAGTATCAACCCTCTACAGTAGTAGTAGTATCAACCCTCTACAGTAGTAGTAGTTGTATTAACCCTACAGTAGTAGTAGTAGTATCAACCCTCTACAGTAGTTGTACTATCAACCCTCTACAGTAGTAGTAGTATCAACCCTCTATAGTAGTAATAGCATCAACCCTCTATAGTAGTAGTAGTATCAACCCTCTACAGTAGTAGTAGTATCAACCCTCTACAGTAGTAGTAGTATCAACCCTCTACAGTAGTAGTAGTATCAACCCTCTACAGTAGTAGTAGTTGTATCAACCCTACAGTAGTAGTAGTAGTATCAACCCTCTACATTAGTAGTAGTAGCATCAACTCTCTACAGTAGTAGTAGTAGTATCAACTCTCTACAGTAGTACTAGTATCAAACCTCTACAGTAGTAGTAGTAGTAGCATCAACCCTCTACAGTAGTAGTAGTAGTATCAACCCTCTACAGTAGTAGTAGTTGTATCAACTCTACAGTAGTAGTAGTAGTAGTAGTATCAACCCTCTACAGTAGTAGTAGTAGCATCAACCCTCTACAGTAGTAGTAGTAGTATCAACCCTCTACAGTAGTAGTAGTAGTAGTATCAACTATCTACAGTAGTAGTAGTAGTATCAACCCTCTATAGTAGTAGTAGTAGTAGTAGTATCAACCCTCTACAGTAGTAGTAGTAGTATCAACCCTCTACAGTAGTTGTACTATCAACCCTCTACAGTAGTAGTAGTAGTAGCATCAACCCTCTACAGTAGTAGTAGTAGTATCAACCCTCTACAGTAGTAGTAGTTGTATCAACTCTACAGTGGTAGTAGTAGTAGTAGTATCAACCCGCTACAGTAGTAGTAGTAGCATCAACCCTCTACAGTAGTAGTAGTAGTATCAACCCTCTACAGTAGTAGTAGTAGTATCAACTATCTACAGTAGTAGTAGTAGTAGTATCAACCCTCTACTGTAGTAGTAGCAGCATCAACCCTCTACAGTAGTAGTAGTTGTATCAACCCTACAGTAGTAGTAGTAGTATCAACCCTCTATAGTAGTAGTAGTAGTAGTAGTAGTAGTATCAACCCTCTACAGTAGTAGTAGTAGTATCAACCCTCCTCAGTAGTAGTAATATCAACCCTCTACAGTAGTAGTAGTAGTATCAACCCTCTACAGTGGTACTAGTAGTATCAACCCTCCTCAGTAGTAGTAGTAGTATCAACCCTCTACAGTAGTAGTAGTAGTATCAACCTCTACAGTAGTAGTAGTAGTAGTATCAACCTCTGAGCAGTAGTAGTAGTATCAACCCTCTACAGTAGTAGTAGTAGTATCAACCCTTTACAGTAGTAGTAGTTTCAACCATCTACAGTAGTAGTAGTATCAACCCTTTACAGTAGTAGTAGTATCAACCCTCTATAGTAGTAGTAGTAGTAGTAGTATCAACCCTCTACAGTAGTAGTAGTAGTATCAACCCTCTACAGTAGTAGTAGTATCAACCCTCTACAGTAGTAGTAGTAGCATCAACCCTCTACAGTAGTAGTAGTAGTATCAACCCTCTACAGTAGTAGTAGTTGTATCAACTCTACAGTGGTAGTAGTAGTAGTAGTATCAACCCTCTACAGTAGTAGTAGTAGCATCAACCCTCTACAGTAGTAGTAGTAGTATCAACCCTCTACAGTAGTAGTAGTAGTATCAACTATCTACAGTAGTAGTAGTAGTTGTATCAACCCTCTACTGTAGTAGTAGCAGCATCAACCCTCTACAGTAGTAGTAGTTGTATCAACCCCTACAGTAGTAGTAGTAGTATCAACCCTCTATAGTAGTAGTAGTAGTAGTAGTATCAACCCTCTACAGCAGTAGCAGTAGTCATCAACCTCCTACAGTAGTAGTAGCATCAACCTCTACAGTAGTAGTAGTAGTATCAACCCTCTACAGTGGTACTAGTAGCATCAACCTCCTCAGTAGTAGTAGTAGTATCAACCCTCTACAGTAGTAGTAGTAGTATCAACCCTCTACAGTAGTAGTAGTAGTAGTATCAACCTCTACGAGTAGTAGTAGTAGTATCAACCCTCTACAGTAGTAGTAGTAGTATCAACCCTTTACAGTAGTAGTAGTTTCAACCATCTACAGTAGTAGTAGTATCAACCCTTTACAGTAGTAGTAGTATCAACCATCTACAGTAGTAGTAGTAGTATCAACCCTTTACAGTAGTAGTAGTTTCAACCATCTACAGTAGTAGTAGTATCAACCATCTACAGTAGTAGTAGTATCAACCCTCTACAGTAGTAGTAGTAGTATCAACCATCTACAGTAGTAGTAGTATCAACCCTCTACAGTAGTAGTAGTAGTATCAACCCTCCTCAGTAGTAGTAGCATCAACCCTCTACAGTAGTAGTAATATCAACCCTCTGCAGTAGTAGTAGTAGTAGTAGTATCAACCATCTACATTAGTAGTAGTATCAACTATCTACAGTAGTAGTAGTATCAACCCTCTACAGTAGTAGTAGTAGTGTAAACCCTCTCAGTAGTAGTAGCATCAACCCTATATAGTAGTAGTAGTATCAACCCTCTACAGTAGTAGTAGTATCAACCCTCTACAGTAGTAGTAGTAGTATCAACTATCTACAGTAGTAGTAGTAGTATCAACCCTCCTCAGTAGTAGTAATATCAACCCTCTACAGTAGTAGTAGTAGTTGTATCAACCCTCCTCAGTAGTAGTAATATCAACCCTCTACAGTAGTAGTAGTAGTTGTATCAACCCTCCTCAGTAGTAGTAATATCAACCCTCTACAGTGGTAGTAGTAGTATCAACCCTCTACAGTAGTAGTAGTAGTATCAACCCTCTACAGTAGTAGTAGTAGTATCAACCCTCTACAGTAGTAGTAGTTGTATCAACCCTCCTCAGTAGTAGTAATATCAACCCTCTACAGTAGTAGTAGTAGTATCAACCCTCTACAGTGGTACTAGTAGTATCAACCCTCCTCAGTAGTAGTAGTAGTATCAACCCTCTACAGTAGTAGTAGTAGTATCAACCCTCTACAGTAGTAGTAGTAGTAGTATCAACCCTCTAGAGTAGTAGTAGTAGTATCAACCCTCTACAGTAGTAGTAGTAGTATCAACCCTTTACAGTAGTAGTAGTTTCAACCATCTACAGTAGTAGTAGTATCAACCCTTTACAGTAGTAGTAGTATCAACCATCTACAGTAGTAGTAGTAGTATCAACCCTTTACAGTAGTAGTAGTTTCAACCATCTACAGTAGTAGTAGTAGTATCAACCCTTTACAGTAGTAGTAGTATCAACCATCTACAGTAGTAGTAGTATCAACCCTCTACAGTAGTAGTAGTAGTATCAACCATCTACAGTAGTAGTAGTATCAACCATCTACAATAGTAGTAGTATCAACCCTCTACAGTAGTAGTAGTAGTATCAACCATCTACAGTATTAGTAGTAGTATCAACCCTACCCAGTAGTAGTAGTTTCAACCATCTACAGTAGTAGTAGTATCAACCCTTTACAGTAGTAGTAGTATCAACCATCTACAGTAGTAGTAGTAGTATCAACCCTTTACAGTAGTAGTAGTTTCAACCATCTACAGTAGTAGTAGTATCAACCATCTACAGTAGTAGTAGTATCAACCCTCTACAGTAGTAGTAGTAGTATCAACCATCTACAGTAGTAGTAGTATCAACCCTCTACAGTAGTAGTAGTAGTATCAACCCTCCTCAGTAGTAGTAGCATCAACCCTCTACAGTAGTAGTAATATCAACCCTCTGCAGTAGTAGTAGTAGTAGTAGTATCAACCATCTACATTAGTAGTAGTATCAACTATCTACAGTAGTAGTAGTATCAACCCTCTACAGTAGTAGTAGTAGTGTAAACCCTCTCCAGTAGTAGTAGCATCAACCCTATATAGTAGTAGTAGTATCAACCCTCTACAGTAGTAGTAGTATCAACCCTCTACAGTAGTAGTAGTAGTATCAACTATCTACAGTAGTAGTAGTAGTATCAACCCTCCTCAGTAGTAGTAATATCAACCCTCTACAGTAGTAGTAGTAGTTGTATCAACCCTCCACAGTAGTAGTAGCATCAACCCTCTACAGTGGTAGTCATATCAACCCTCTACAGTAGTAGTGGTAGCATCAACCCTCTGCAGTAGTGGTGGCATCAACCTCTAAAGTAGTAGTAGTATCAACCTCTACAGTAGTAATATCATCAGCCCTCTATAGTAGTAGTAGTAGCATCAGCCTCTGCAGTGGTAGTGGTGGCATCAATCCTCTGCAGTAGTAGTAGCATCAACCACTCTACAGTGGTGGTAGTGGTATCAACCCTCTACAGTAGCAGTAGTAGTATCAACCCTCTACAGTAGTAGTAGTATCAACCCTCTACAGTAGTACCAGGTGGTGAGGGTATCAACCCCATCTCCTAGTAGCTGATCCTCAACACGGGGCCCCACAGGGTGCGTTCTGAGCCTCTCCTGTAGTCCCTAGTTCACCCATCGACTGCGTATCAACGCACAGCCTCCAGCTCAATCATCTACAGTAGTTAGCGGATCAACACAGCAGTGGTAGTAGTTTCAACCATCTACAGTAGTACGAGGCATCCGGCCTACAGGGAGGAGTAGTAGGGCCCTCTAGTGTGGTAGTAGTATCAACCTCTACACTCAACGTCAGTACAAAACTAAGGAGATGGTAGTGGACTTCAGGAATCTACAGCAGAGAGTATCAACCCTATCACATCGATGGAACAGTAGTGTAGTAGTGTAGCAAGTATCAAGTTCCTCAGCATACATATCAACAGACAAACTGAATTGGTCCACTCACTCAGGCGTGGTAGTGAATATCAACCCTCCTCAGTAGGCTGAGAAGAAATTCAGTGGTAGTAAAAAAAAACAGTGGTAGAAGTAGTATCAAACTTCTACAGATGCACAATGATCAAGCATCCTGGCGGGCTGTAATATCACCGCCTGGTACAGTAGTAGTAGTAGTATCAACCGTAAGGCTCTCAGAGTAGTGAGTCTGTATCAACCTCCCAGTAGTAGCAATATCAACCTGCCCTCAGTAGGACAGTACACCACCCGATGTTACAGGAAGGCCATAAAGATCAGTCAAGGACATCAACCCACCCGAACCACTGCCTGTTCACCCCACTATCATCAACCTCCTCAGTCTTAGTAATATCAACCCTGGGACAGTAGTAGTAGTAGCTGTATCAACCTCCATCTCAATGCCATCAGACTGTTAAACATCAACCCTAACATTGAGTGGCAGCTGCTCAACCCTCTCATTGACACTGACTAACTCAGCCACTTTAATAGTTGATCAACCCTTGATGGTATCAATTAGTAGTAGTAATATATCACTAGCTCAGTTTAAACAATGCTACCTTATTTAATGTGTTACTTACCCTACATAGTTATTCATCTCCTATGCATATAGAGTTAGAATAAGCCTCCTTAGTGGTTAGTAGCGTTGGACTAGTAACCGGAAGGTAGCGGTATCAAACCTCTACAGTAGTAGTAGTAGTACAAATCTAGAGTAGTTCTGCCCTGAACAGTAGTAGTTAACCCACTGTTCCCAGTAGTAGTAGTAAAATAACCTCTAACATTTGTTCTTTACTCAACTTCCTCAGTAGTAAATATCAAGGTAAGTAGTAGTAGTAGTAAATAAAAAATATATACTGTACTCTACATCATCGACTGCATCCTTAGTGTGAATAGTAGTATCACCCTAGCCACTAGTAGTAGTACTATCAACCTTTACACTTTGTCTACATCAACTCATCTCATATGTAGTATACTGTATCAACCATCTACAGTAGCTGCTCTGTAGTATCAACCTTTACAGTTCATATATCACATGTACATATTAGTAGTATCCCCTTACACTGTGTATATCAGACCAGTAGTTTTGGAATAGTAGTTCAACCCTTTACTTGTAGCAGTTATCACCATTGTCGGAACTAGAAGCACAAGCATTTCGCTACACTCGCATTAACATCTGCTAACAGTAGTATGTAGTATCAAATAACAGTATTTAGTAGATTTATCAACCATCTACAGTAGTAGTAGTATCAACCATCTATAGTAGTAGTATCAACCCTCTACAGTAGTAGTAGTATCAACCATCTACAGTAGTAGTAGCATCAACCCTCTATAGTAGTAGTAGTATCAACCCTACTAGTAGTAGTAGTATCAACCCTCCTACAGTAGTAGTAGTATCAACCCTCTACAGTAGTAGTAGTAGTATCAACCCTCTCAGTAGTGGTAATATCAACCCTCTACAGTAGTAGTAGTATCAACCCTCTATAGGTAGTAATAGTATCAACCCTCTCAGTAGTAGTAATATCAACCCTCTACAGTAGTAGTAGTATCAACCCTCTACAGTAGTAGTAGTATCAACCTCTACAGTAGTAGTAGTATCAACCCTCACAGTGGTAGTAGTTGTATCAACCTACAGTAGTAGTAGTTGTATCAACCCTCTAGATTAGTAGTAGCATCAACTCTCTACAGTAGTAGTAGTAGTATCAACTCTCTACAGTAGTACTAGTATCAAACCTCTACAGTAGTAGTAGTAGTAGCATCAACCTCTACAGTAGTAGTAGTAGTATCAACCCTCTACAGTAGTAGTAGTTGTATCAACTCTACAGTAGTAGTAGTAGTAGTAGTATCAACCCTCTACAGTAGTAGTAGTTGTATCAACCCTCCTCAGTAGTAGTAGTTGTATCAACCCTCCTCAGTAGTAGTTGTATCAACCCTCCTCAGTCTTAGTAATATCAACCCTCTACAGTAGTAGTAGTAGTTGTATCAACCCTCCTCAGTAGTAGTTGTATCAACCCTCCTCAGTAGTAGTAATATCAACCCTCTACAATGGTAGTAGTATCAACCCTCCTCAGCAGTAGTAGGTCAACCCTCTACAGTAGTGAAGTTGTATCAACCCTCCTCAGTAGTAGTAATATCAACCCTCTACAGTGGTAGTAGTATCCACCTTTTAGACCACACAATACAGAGGAAGTCATTCACCTTTAGTCATTTTACAAACCTTGCCTACCTACCCCCTCCCTCAACTAGTCTAGTCTGCAAGGTAGAGCTCAAAGGCATAACAGTTTGACTCCTGGGCTGCATTTTAAAATGAACTTCTATGGCCTCATAGGGAACTTGTCCAAAGTAGTGGAGACATAATGACAGTCCCAAGGTTGATGGAGACTGCCATACCATAATGACAGTCCCAAGGTTGATGGAGACTGCCATACCATAATGACAGTCCCAAATTTGATGGAGACTGCCATACCATAATGACAGTCCCAAGGTTGATAGATCCACTCAGGGATGTATGCAGAGGTCAGAGATTAGAGGCATAAATGGAGAGGCAGTGATAATCCCCCCCACACACACACGCACGGACGCACACACACACACACACACACACACACACACACACACACACACACACACACACACACACACACACACACACACACACACACACACACACACACACACACACACACACACACACACACACACACACACACACACACACACACACACACACACACACAGTACCATCATGTTTCAAGCAGACCACCATAGTCTTTGCCCAAGAACACTAAGGTAACTTGCCTAAATGACTTCCGACCCGTAGCACTCACGTCTGTAGCCATGAAATGCTTTGAAAGGCTGGTCATGGCTCACATCAACACCATTAACCCAGAAACCCTAGATCTACTCCAATTAGCATACCGCACCAACAGATCCACAGACGATGCCATCTCTATTGCAAACCACACTGCCCTTTCACATCTGGACAAGTGGAACACCTATGTGAGAATGCTGTTCATTGACTACAGCTCAGCGAACAATACCATAGTGCCCTCAAAGCTCATCACTAACGTAAGGACACTGGGACTAAACACCTCCCTCTGCAACTGGATCCTGGACTTCCTGACGGGCCACCCCCAGGTGGTAAGGGTAGGTAACACCACATCCGCCACTCTGATCCTCAACACTGGGGCCCCTCAGGGGTGCATGCTCAGTCCCCTCCTGTACTACCTGTTCACTCGTGACTGCACGACCAAGCACGACTCCAACACCGTCCTTGAGTTTGCTGATGACACAACCGTAGTAGGCCTGATCACCGACAACGGTGAGACAGCCTTTTGGGAGGAGGTCAGAGACCTGGCCATGTGGTACCAGGACAACAACCTCTCCCTCAACGTGATCAAGACAAAGGAGATGATTGTGGACTATAGGAAAAGGAGGACCGAGCACACCCCCATTCTCATCGATGGGGCTGTCGTGGAGCAGGTTGAGAGCTTCAAGTTCCTTGGCGTCCACATCCCCAACAAACTAACATGGTCCAAGCACACCAAGACAGTCGTGAAGAGGGCACGACATAGCCTATTCCCCCTTTAGGAGACTGAAAAGAGTTGGTATGGGTCCTCAGATCCTCAAAAGGTTTTACAGCTGCACCATCGAGAGCATCCTGTGGGTTGCACCAATGCCTTGTACGGCAACTGCTCGGCCTCCGACCGCAAGGCACTACAGAGTGTAATGCGTACGGCTCAGTACATCACCGGGGCCAAGCTGTCTGCCAACCAAAACCTCTATACCTGGCGGTGTCAGAGGAAGGCCCTAAAAATGGTCCTGTGACACATTCATCAGACCAGACCACGGGGCTGTAGTATAGTAGACAGGAGTTCAGACCACTGGGCTGTAGTATAGTAGACAGGAGTTCAGACCACTGGGCTGTAGTATAGTAGACAGGAGTTCAGACCACTGGGCTGTAGTATAGTAGACAGGAGTTCAGACCACTGGGCTGTAGTATAGTAGACAGGAGTTCAGACCACTGGGCTGTAGTATAGTAGACAGGAGTTCAGACCACTGGGCTGTAGTATAGTAGACAGGAGTTCAGACCACTGGGCTGTAGTATAGTAGACAGGAGTTCAGACCACTGGGCTGTAGTATAGTAGACAGGAGTTCAGATCACTGGGCTGTAGTATAGTAGACAGGAGTTCAGAC
>NW_025753666.1:0-10319 GCF_021184085.1 Oncorhynchus gorbuscha | reverse complement strand
GATTTGATATGTCATTTTTGGTGAAATTTGAAAAAGTGGGGGCTATCCCTAGGAAGCTCTTTTAATTATTCGTTTTCTGATCTCCTACTTTTTTAAAGGTATTTTCTTTGAAACTGCATTGTTGGTTAAGGGCTTGTAAGTAAGTACATTTCACTGTAAGGTCTACACCTTTTTGTATTCGGTGCATGTGAAAAAATACAATTTGATTTGATTCTGCTGCTTGCATCAGTTACCTGATGTGGAATAGAGTTCCATGTAGTCATGGCTCTATGTAGTACTGTGCACCTCCCATAGTCTGTTCTGGACTTAAGGACTGTGAAGAGACCTCTGGTGGCATGTCTTGTGGGCTATGCATGGGTGTCCGAGCTCTGTGCTAGTATTTTAAACAGACAGCTCGGTACCTTCAGCTTGTCCACACCTCTTACAAAAACAAGTAATGATAGAGTCAGTCTCTCTACACTTTGAGCCATGAGAGATTGACATGCATGTCATTAATGTTAGCTGAATTATCGTTTTTCCCAAAATGTCATTTAAGATGCTCCAAAGCGTTTTAATATCATTCTTTATATAATTTTATCCTTGTTTCATAGTACAGTTTGTTTTTTATTTATTTTGTCACATTGTTGTCACATTATTTCTTAATTTGCAGTATGTTTGCAAATCAGTTGGGCTGCCAGACTCATTTGCCATACCATCCCTCTCAACCATACAATTTTTCAATCCCTTATCAATCCAATGGGATTTAACCATTTTTACAGTAACTGTCTTAATGGGTGCATGCATATTAGTAACTGGAATAAGCTATTTCATAAATGTGTCAAGTGCTTACACACCACAGATCATTACGCACCACAGACCAGCAAATATTTTTACATCATCAACATATGAATCACTACAAAACATCTTGTATGACCTCTTATACACTATATTAGGCCCAGCCTTTGGAATTTTGGTTTTCCAAGATATGGCTATTATTTTGTGATGACAACATCCTATGGATTTGGATACTGCTTTATTAGTAAAGGTGTGATCGATACATGTTGAAGATTTAATTCCTGAGCTGTTTGTAAATACACTGGTAGGTTGACTGACAAACTGAACCAGGTTGCAGGCACAGGTTACAGTTTGAAGTTTTTTCTTTAGTGGCTGCTTGATGAGAGCTAGTCAATATGTAAATCACCCAGACAATGTACTTCTCTGTTTATTTCACCCTAGGATAAGGTCCATTTGATGCAACATTATGACGACTGAGCTGGTCTTGGGTCATTGATAAGTCATTGTTTCAACGCAGCCTTGAAATGCGTAGACAGATTCCAGGAGCCAAGATGATGATTTGGATGGACTCCATCATTCCTGTAGAGTATCTTCTGCTTCCAGAAGGTGTCAAAGTTATCTATAAAAGTGACTCCAGCAGAACTACAATAATATTTAAGCCAGATGTAATGCCAGTAACCTGCTGAATCGTTCACACATGCGCCCAACAATGGTACTGGACCTGAAATGATTGGCTTTTTTTTGTCTTGTAATTCTAAAATCAGTTATTTAAAATATATTTTCAGATGTTCCCAGCTAGCCCTCCTGATGTCATTTGACCCAACATGGACAACGACAGTGTCAGCTCCTGGCATCTGTCAAAGAACAGTCGGAAGCAGCCTTGTCCTGTACTCATGCTCATGGGTAGCACAGGGTTTTTGTGTTGGAAACCGAGATTTTTCTCACCGTAGACCTGCCTATGATGACAGCTGATGATGTTGAATGGGCCGGGTCTCTCAGGCAGCCTCACGGTCTGATGAGGGTGGAGCTCCAAGGATCTGAACTCGAGGTAGAAGCCATCGGAGAAGGAGATAGAACAGAGGACAAAGACGTAGGTACTCCCGGATCCGATCTTGAATGGGAAGTCCCCAAGGAAGAAGGTGCTGGATCCTTTGAATCTGTTTCAAAGCTATTTCTGGTCTGTGTCAGGTCTGGGCTCAATATCTCCAAGGAGACCTCGTTGCCAGAGGACGCTTTCTTCGACTCCCACGGAGAGTGACGTTTCTCCATGGTTGGTTGGTTGGGTCGAGAACATTTCCGTTCTCCAGGGAAGGAGGAGACCCCTTCGGGGATGGAACCCTGCGGAGCACCCGCCAGTCAGCTGTGGAGAGCTGACACGGCGGTGACATTTCCACCAGAGCGGCGTCTGGCTACTGGGGTGGAAGAAAAATAAAATGTAGTCAGGTGTCCCCAGTAGCTTGTAGGTTTGCTACTTGCTTGCTCGTCGGAATGATTACAACACTGATCACACGCAAACACAGTTCACTTTCATAGTAGCCACATACAAACAGCTTGATCATTTGCTCGTTGTAAAATGTATTTTCCCATCTAAGTGCTCTCCTCCTCTCACTTTTACCACTTTTATCCTTCGCAATTCAGCATAACATATCAGCTGTCTGTGATCAGGTCAAAACCTTTCCAAGCCAAACCTTCATATCATATCTGCCAACCTCTAACCGCTACACAAAGCCTACCTACATTGTCGTCGCTACTAGCACTAATGGGGTAGTAACAGTCAACAAACAGTTTAGCAGTTACACCGATGGGCCTCTGTGACAATAAATTAATACAACCGAAAGCTTACCTTGACTTGGAAGAGTACAGTATTGGATAGCCATAGCCAGCTAGCTAACATAGGATCCCTCTCCATTTGAGCCGGGTGTTTGAGTAGGCCAAACTAGCTAGCTGCGTGAAAGTAAACAAGAAATACTGCAAGTTCTCTCTCTTTTGCTTTCTCTCTTTTGACTCTCCATAATTTTTAAATAAATACATTTGTTCAAATCTTTTCAACTATTGTCTGTCTCTACTCACCATATTTTCTGTACTGCAGTGCAGGTAGCTGTAGCTTATGATTTAAGTATTAGATTCATTCTCTGATCCTTTGATTGGGTGGATAATATGTCAGTTCATGCTGCAAGATAGGTTGGAGGATGTCCTCCGGAAGTTGTCATAATTACTGTGTAAGTCTATGGAAGTGGGTGAGAACCATGAGCCTCTTAGGTTTTTGTATTGATCAATGTACCCAGGGTAAGATGGAAACTAGCTGTTCTCAGGCCACACCATGGTGCTAAGCTGTTGAGGTTACTGTAGACCTTCATTGCAACAAATGTGTTTTGATCAATTATTTGGTGACATTGATATATTTATAGTTTTATCACTATTTTTATCCTGTATGTGATCACTCTTACCTATGCCCAGATTTTATCTTTTGATGGCTTTTTGCACCACTCAGAATGAGTATTGAGGCTGAAATGTGGGGTAGATTACTATACACTCATGTCTGTAGCCATGAAGTGCTTTGAAAGGCTGGTCATGGCTCACATCAACACCATTATCCCAGAAACCTTAGACCCACTCCAATTTGCATACCACCCCAACAGATCCACAGATGATGCACTCTATTGCACTCCACATTGCTCTTTACCACCTGGACAAAAATAACACCTATGTGAGAATGCTGTTCCTTGACTACAGCTCAGTGTTCAACACCATAGTGCCCTCGAAGCTCATCACTAAGCTATGGACCCTGGGACTAAACACCTCCCTCTGCAACTGGATCCTGGAATTCCTGACGGGCCACCCCCCAGATGGTAAGGAAGGTAACTACACATCTACCATGATGATCCCCAACACAGAGGCCCTCAGGGGTGCGTGCTCAGTCCCCTCCTGTACTTCCTGTTCACTCATGACTCCGACATAGTGGTATGACTGGCTTCCGAGTTGGATGCACACTGTGTTAAGAAGCAGTGCGGCTTGGTTGTGTTTCGAGGACGCATGGCTCTCGACCTTCGTATCTCTTGAGCCCGTACGGGAGTTGTAGCGATGAGACGACGGTAACTACTAACAATTGGATACCATGAAATTATTTCTCAGCCTGTGACTCAGTTGTCAATTGCATACAACACTTTTTTCAAAACACTACACACAATTCTCTACCTAAAACACAAAAATCTAACAGGAAGTGACTTGCTTTCCTTTTCCAAACACAACTACACTTATTTACCAGGTCTCAAAATGTGCAAACACTAATAGCTGAACTGATTTACCAGGTTTACTCACACATTTAGCAATCACTGTGCAAACACTTAGACTCCAGTAACAACCACTAACCAATCATAAATATTTTAAGGCTTTATCTATAGTATTCCTTAAAGGCTCTAGGTCAAAGGTCAGATTACCTGTTTTGAACAATGGATGCCAACAATGGACAGAGAGCAAGAGGTCTTGAACAATGGATGCCAACAATGGACAGAGGGAGAGTAGGAGGGAGAGGATGAGGACAAAGAAGAGAAGGAAGGAGAGCCATCTATGATGAGATTAGGGCAACACTGATCATGTGATCAACCACGGTTTGACCATCAGAGAGGCTGGACTGAGAGTCCAGCCCAACTTGAGACGATTTACAGTGGCGTCCATAATTCAAACCTTCAGAAATGAGAACAGGTATGCAAATATCTAATGACTATTTTAGCATTACAGTAATATACTGTAAAATATGTATAACTGCATAGTATTGCATAAACATTTGTAACTCTAAGCCATCCATTTACTGCACTGCATTGAGTGAATGAGGTTAGTTATCATGCTGTACTACCTTTTTTTCTACATTGTTTACAGTTCCTATGCTGAACACATACTGTGTTTGCCTTCCCACTCTGTACAGAATTCAAAGACATCATGGAGGACGAGGACGCTTGTTTACAGATGTACAAGAGACTGCAATTATAAATATGGTTTTGGCCAACAATGCAATTAGGATTCAAGAGATAAGAGAGCATATCTTGAATAATGACACCATATTTAACAAATCAATGCTGTAAGCCTGTCGACCCTCCAACGGCCTCCAACGCACAGAGTGACGATGAAACAACTTTACAAAGTGCCATTTGAGAGAAACTGACAGTCAAGAATATGCGACATGACTTTGTAGAGGTATGTATGCAACACTACTTCCAGTACTTCAGACATTTACTCATCTGTATATCCTTTTGTCTGTTACAGAGAGTATTGGAGCTGGATGCCCATGTAATTCGCCATGAATTTATTTATGTGGATGAGGTTGGCTTCAACCTCACCAAAACCAGGCGCCGCAGAAAATGTAATAGGACAGAGGGCAATTACCAATGTCCCTGGACAGCGTGGGGGTAATATAACTATGCTGCCATCACTCAAAACGGGTCCTCCATCACAATGCCACACTGGGTCCGTACAACACCGGCCATATGCTCACTTTTCTGGATGCAATTTACACAATGCTTGTCCCTGATCCAGATCAGGAGCCTGCTAGATTTGTGGTTTTATGGGACAATGTTAGTTTTCACCGGGCTGTTCAGTTCCAAAACTGGTTTGCCACCCATCCACAATTTGTAGTTTTGTACCTACCCCCATATTCACCTTTTCTAAATCCCATAGAGGAATTCTTCTCAGCCTGGCGCTGGAAAGTGTATGATGGCCAACCCTATGTGTCATGTTTGTCATTTATTATCATGTCTTGTCCCTGTGCTCCCCATTCTATTCGTTTCCCTCTGCTGGTCTTATTAGGTTCTTTCCCTCTTTCTATCCCTCTCTCTCCCCCTCCCTCTCTCACTCTCTCGCTCTCTCTTCTCTCTATCGTTCCGTTCCTGCTCCCAGCTGTTCCTATTCCCCTAATCATCATTTAGTCTTCCCACACCTGTTCCCGATCCTTTCCCCTGATTAGAGTCCCTATTTCTTCCTTTGTGTTCCGTTCCTGTCCCGTCGGTTCCTTGTTTAGTAACCATGCTCTCCCCTGTGCTGCTGTGATTGTGTATCGCCCTGTCCTGTCGTGTTTTTGCCTTCATCAGATGCTGCGTGTGAGCAGGTGTCTCTGTCAACTACGGCCTGCGCCTACCCGACGACCTGCAGTCTGTGGCCGCTTCTCCTGTTATTCCCCTCTACAGACTAGAGGATTTCTGTTATTCCCTGTTTGGACTTTCCTGTTAAATAAACTTGAATAAACTGTTTCTGTTAAGTCGCTTTAGGTCCTCTTTCACCTGCATGACAGAAGGAACCGACCAAGGAATGGACCCAGCGACTTCAGACGCTCGTTACACTGCCGTCGAAGATCCAAGGAGCCATGCTCGGCAGACACGAGCAGGAATTGTCTGCTGCTCGCCATGCCGTGGAGAACCTGGCCGCTCAGGTTTCCGACCTCTGGACAGTTCCAGAGTCTACGTCTCGTGCCACCTGTTACTTCCTGGCCTGCCGAGCCTCCAGAACCTAGGGTTAATAACCCACCTTGCTACTCCGGGCAGCCCACTGAGTGCCGCTCCTTTCTCACGCAGTGTGAGATTGTGTTCTCTCTCCAACCCAACACATACTCTAGAGAGAGAGCTCGGGTTGCTTACGTCATTTCACTCCTTACTGGCCGGGCTCGAGAATGGGGCACAGCTATCTGGGAGGCAGGGCTGATTGCTCTAACAAGTTCCAGAACTTTAAAGAGGAGATGATTCGGGTTTTTGACCGTTCAGTTTTGGTAGGGAGGCTTCTAGGGCCCTGGCTTCCTTATGCCAAGGTGAACGGTCCATAACGGATTATTCTATTGAGTTTCGCACTCTTGCTGCCTCTAGTGAGTGGAACGAGCCGGCGCTGCTCGCTCGTTTTCTGGAGGGACTCCACGCAGTGGTTAAGGATGAGATTCTCTCCCGGGAGGTTCCTTCAGATGTGGACTCTTTGATTGCTCTCGCCATCCGCATAGAACGACGGGTAGATCTTCGTCACCGGGCTCGTGGAAGAGAGCTCGCATCAACGGTGTTTCCCTGCTCCGCATCGCAACCATCTCCCTCCTCTGGCTTTGAGACTGAGCCCATGCAGCTGGGAGGGATTCGCATCTCGACTAAGGAGAGGGAACGGAGGATCACCAACCGCCTGTGCCTCTATTGCGGAGTTGCTGGACATTTTGTTAATTCATGTCCAGTAAGAGGCCAGAGCCCATCAGTAAGCGGAGGGCTACTGGTGAGCGCTACTACTCAGGTCTCTTCATCTAGATCTTGTACTACTATGTCGGTCCATCTACGCTGGACCGGTTCGGTGCTACATGCAGTGCCTTGATTGACTCTGGGGCTGAGGGTTGTTTCATGGACGAAGCATGGGTTCGGAAACATAACATTCCTTTCAGACCGTTAGATAAGCCTACGCCCATGTTTGCCTTAGATGGTAGTCATCTTCCCAGTATCAGATTTGAGACACTACCTTTAACCTCACAGTATCTGGTAACCACAGTGAGACTATTTCTTTTTTGATTTTCCGTTCACCGTTTACACCTGTTGTTTTGGGTCATCCCTGGCTAGTATGTCATAATCCTTCTATTAATTGGTCTAGTAATTCTATCCTATCCTGGAACGTTTCTTGTCATGTGAAGTGTTTAATGTCTGCCATCCCTCCCGTTTCTTCTGTCCCTACTTCTCAGGAGGAACCTGGCGATTTGACAGGAGTGCCGGAGGAATATCATGATCTGCGCACGGACTTCAGTCGGTCCCGAGCCAACTCCCTTCCTCCTCACCGGTCGTATGATTGTAGTATTGATCTCCTTCCGGGGACCACTCTCCTCGAGGTAGACTATACTCTCTGTCGGCTCCCGAACGTAAGGCTCTCGAGGATTATTTGTCTGTGTCTCTGACGCCGGTACCATAGTGCCTTCTTCTTCTCCGGCCGGGGCGGGGTTCTTTTTTGTTAAGAAGAAGGACGGTACTCTGCGCCCCTGCGTGGATTATCGAGGCTGAATGACATAACGGTTAAGAATCGTTATCCGCTTCCCCCTTATGTCATCAGCCTTCGAGATTCTGCAGGGAGCCAGGTGCTTTACTAAGTTGGACCTTCGTAACGCTTACCATCTCGTGCGCATCAGAGAGGGGGACGAGTGGAAAACGGCGCTTAACACTCCGTTAGGGCATTTTGAGTACCGGGTTCTGCCGCTCGGTCTCGCCAATGCGCCAGCTGTTTTTCAGGCATTAGTTAATGATGTTCTGAGAGACATGCTGAACATCTTTTGTTTTTGTCTATCTTGACGATATCCTGATTTTTTCTCCGTCACTCGAGATTCATGTTCAGCACGTTCGACGTGTTCTACAGCGCCTTTTAGAGAATTGTCTCTACGTAAAGGCTGAGAAGTGCTCTTTCATGTCTCCTCCGTTACTTTTCTCGGTTCCGTTATTTCCGCTGAAGGCATTCAGATGGATTCCGCTAAGGTCCAAGCTGTCAGTGATTGGCCCGTTCTCTGGTCACGTGTCGAGTTGCAGCGCTTTTTAGGTTTCGCTAATTTCTATCGGCGTTTCATTCGTAATTTCGGTCAAGTTGCTGCCCCTCTCACAGCTCTTACTTCTGTCAAGACGTGTTTTAAGTGGTCCGGTTCCGCCCAGGGAGCTTTTGATCTTCTAAAAGAACGTTTTACGTCCGCTCCTATCCTCGTTACTCCTGACGTCACTAGACAATTCATTGTCGAGGTTGACGCTTCAGAGGTAGGCGTGGGAGCCATTCTATCCCAGCTTCCAGTCTGACGATAAGGTTCATCCTTGCGCTTATTTTTCTCATCGCCTGTCGCCATCTGAGCGCAACTATGATGTGGGTAATCAGAACTGCTCGCCATCCGCTTAGCCCTAGGCGAATGGCGACAGTGGTTGGAGGGGGCGACCGTTCCTTTTGTCGTTTGGACAGACCATAAGAACCTTGAGTACATCCGTTCTGCCAAACGACTTAATGCCCGCCAAGCTCGTTGGGCGTTGTTTTTCGCTCGTTTCGAGTTTGTGATTTCTTACCGTCCGGGTAGCAAGAACACCAAGCCTGATGCCTTATCCCGTCTGTTTAGTTCTTCTGTGGCTTCTACACTGCGTCGCCGCGCTTGTCCTAGTAACCTCCTTTTCGTTCCTGTTTCCACTCGTCTGGCTGTTCTTCAGTGGGCTCACTCTGCCAAGTTAGCTGGTCATCCCGGTGTTCGAGGCACTCTTGCGTCTATTCGCCAGCGCTTTTGGTGGCCGACTCAGGAGCGTGACACGCGCCGTTTCGTGGCTGCTTGTCTCGGACTGCGCGCAGACTAAGTCGGGTAACTCTCCTCCTGCCGGTCGTCTCAGACCGCTCCCATTCCTTCTCGACCATGGTCTCACATTGCCTTAGACTTCATTACCGGTCTGCCTTTGTCTGCGGGGAAGACTGTGATTCTGACGGTTGTCGATAGGTTCTCTAAGGCGGCACATTTCATTCCTCGCTAAACTTCCTTCCGCTAAGGAGACGGCACAAATCATTATTGAGAATGTATTCAGAATTCATGGCCTCCCGTTAGACGCCGTTTCAGACAGAGGCCCGCAATTCACGCCACAGTTTTGGAGGGAGTTCTGTCGTTTGATTGGTGCGTCCGTCAGTCTCTCTTCCGGGTTTCATCCCCAGTCTAACGGTCAAGCAGAGGGCCAATCAGACGATTGGTCGCATACTACGCAGCCTTTCTTTCAGAAACCCTGCGTCTTGGGCAGAACAGCTCCCTGGGCAGAATACGCTCACAATCGCTTCCTTCGTCTGCTACCGGGTTATCTCCGTTTCAGAGTAGTCTGGGTTACCAGCCTCCTCTGTTCTCATCCCAGCTTGCCGAGTCCAGCGTTCCTCCGCTCAAGCGTTTGTCCAACGTTGTGAGCGCACCTGGAGGAGGGTGAGGTCTGCACTTTGCCGTTACAGGGCACAGACGGTGAGAGCCGCCAATAAACGCAGGATTAAGAGTCCAAGGTATTGTTGCGGCCAGAGAGTGTGGCTTTCCACTCGCAACCTTCCTCTTACGACAGCTTCTCGTAAGTTGACTCCGCGGTTCATTGGTCCGCTCCGTGTCTCCCAGGTCGCCAATCCTGTCGCTGTGCGACTGCTTCTTCCGCGACATCTTCGTCGCGTCCATCCTGTCTTCCATGTCTCCTGTGTTAAGCCCTTTCTTCGCACCCCGTTCGTCTTCCCTCCCCTCCCGCTTATTTGGTTCTTTCCCTTCTATCCCTCTCTCTCCCCTCCTCTCTCTCACTCTCTCGCTCTCTTCTCTCTATCGTCCGCTCCTGCTCCCAGCTGTTCCTATTCCCCTAATCATCATTTAGTCTTCCCACACCTGTTCCCGATCCTTTCCCCTGATTAGAGTCCCTATTTATTCCTTTGTGTTCCGTTCCTGTCCCGTCGGTTCCTTGTTGTTGTATTCACCATGCTGGGATTCACCCCTGTCCTGCTGTTTTTGCTGTGATTGTGTATCGCCCTGTCCTGTCGTGTTTTTTGCCTTCATCAGATGCTGCGTGTGAGCAGGTGTCTCTGTC
>NW_025753665.1:0-10319 GCF_021184085.1 Oncorhynchus gorbuscha | reverse complement strand
AGAGAGAGACCAGCTACAACAACCTGACTAAGAGAGAGAGACCAGCTACAGCAACCTGACTAAAGATAGAGAGACCAGCTACAACAACCTGACTAAAGAGAGAGAGAGACCAGCTACAACAACTTGACTAAAGAGAGAGACCAGCTACAGCAACATGACTAAATATAGAGATAACCTGACTAAAGAGAGAGAGAGACCAGCTACAATAACCTGACTAAAGAGAGAGAGAGACCAGCTACAACAACCTGACTAAAGAGAGAGAGACCAGCTACAACAACCTGACTAAAGAGAGAGAGACCAGTTACAATAATCTGACTAAAGAGAGACCAGCTACAACAATCTGACGAAAGAGAGGGAGACCAGCTACAATAACCTGATTAAAGAGAGAGAGACCAGCTACAGCAATCTGACTAAAGAGAGAGAGACCAGCTACAACAACCTGACTAAAGAGAGACCAGCTACAGCAACCTGACTAAAGATAGAGAGACCAGTTACAATAACCTGACTAAAGAGAGAGAGACCAGCTACAACAACCTGACTAAAGAGAGACCAGCTACAACAATCTGACGAAAGAGAGAGAGACCAGCTACAACAACCTGACTAAAGATAGAGAGACCAGTTACAATAATCTGACTAAAGAGAGACCAGCTACAGCAACCTGACGAAAGAGAGAGAGACCAGCTACAACAACCTGACTAAAGAGAGACCAGCTACAGCAACCTGACTAAAGATAGAGAGACCAGTTACAATAATCTGACTAAAGAGAGACCAGCTACAACAACCTGACTAAAGAGAGACCAGCTACAGCAACCTGACTAAAGATAGAGAGACCAGTTACAATAATCTGACTAAAGAGAGACCAGCTACAGCAACCTGACTAAAGATAGAGAGACCAGTTACAATAATCTGATTAAAGAGAGAGAGACCAGCTATAGCAACCTTACAAAAGAGAGCGAGACCAGCTACAGCAACCTTACAAAAGAGAGCGAGACCAGCTACAACAACCTGACTAAAGAGAGAGAGACCAGCTACAACAACCTGACTAAAGAGAGACCAGCTACAAGAATCTGACGAAAGAGAGAGAGACCAGCTACAACAACCTGACTAAGAGAGACCAGCTACAGCAACCTGACTAAAGATAAGAGACCAGTTACAATAATCTGACTAAGAGAGACCAGCTACAACAATCTGACGAAAGAGAGGGAGACCAGCTACAATAACCTGATTAAAGAGAGAGAGACCAGCTACAGCAACCTGACTAAAGAGAGAGAGACCAGCTACAGCAACCTGACTAAAGAGAGCGAGACCAGCAACAATAACCTGACTAAAGAGAGTGAGACCAGCTACAGCAACCTGACTAAAGAGAGAGAGACCAGCTACAGCAACCTGACTAAAGAGAAAGAGACCAGCTACAATAACCTGACTAAAGAGAGAGAGACCAGCTACAGCAACCTGAGTAAAGAGAGAGTGAAACCAGCTACAGCAACCTGACTAAAGAGAGAGACCAGCTACAGCAACTTGACTAAAGAGAGAGAGACCAACTACAACAACCGGACTAAAGAGAGAGACCAGCTACAGCAACCTGACTAAAGATAGAGACCAGTTACAATAACCTGACTAAAGAGAGAGAGACCAGTAACAATAACCTGACTAAAGAGAGAGAGACCAGCTACAGCAACCTGACTAAAGAGAGTGAGACCAGCTACAACAACCTGACTAAAGAGAGAGACCAGCTACAACAACCTGACTAAAGAGAGAGAGACCAGTTACAATAACCTGACTAAAGAGAGAGAGACCAGCTACAGCAACCTGACTAAAGAGAGACCAGCTACAACAACCTGACTAAAGAGAGTGAGACCAGCTACAACAACCTGACTAAAGAGAGAGACCAGTTACAATAACCTGATTAGAGAGAGACCAGCTACAACAACCTGACTAAAGAGAGAGAGAGACCAGCTACAACAACCTTACTAAAGAGAGACCAGCTACAACAATCTGACTAAAGAGAGAGAGACCAGCTACAACAACCTGATTAAAGAGAGAGAGACCAGCTACAATAACCTGACTAAAGATAGAGAGACCAGCTACAGCAACCTGACTAAAGATAGAGACCAGCTGCAACAACCTGACTAAAGAGAGAGAGAGACCAGCTACAGCAACCTGACTAAAGAGAGACCAGCTACAATAATCTGACTAAAGAGAGAGACACCAGCTACAATAACCTGACTAAAAAGAGAGAGACCAGCTACAGCAACCTGACTAAAGAGAGAGAGACCGGCTACAATAACCTGACTAAAGAGAGAGAGACCAGCTACATCAACCTGACTAAAGAGAGAGAGACCAGCTACAACAAACTGACTAAAGAGAGACCAGCTACAACAATCTGACTAAAGAGAGAGAGACAAGCTACAACAACCTGATTAAAGAGAGAGAGACCAGCTACAATAACCTGACTAAAGAGAGAGAGAAGAGCTTCAACAACCTGACTAAAGAGAGACCAGCTACAACAATCTGACGAAAGAGAGAGAGACCAGCTACAACAACCTGACTAAAGAGAGAGAGACCAGCTACAACAACCTGATTAAAGAGAGAGAGACCAGCTACAATAACCTGACTAAAGAGAGAGACCAGCTACAATAACCTGATTAAAGAGAGAGAGAGACCAGCTACAACAACCTGACTAAAGAGAGAGACCAGCTACAATAACCTGATTAAAGAGAGAGAGACCAGCTACAATAACCTGACTAAAGAGAGTGAGACCAGCTACAACAACCTGACTAAAGAGAGAGACCAGTTACAATAACCTGATTAGAGAGAGACCAGCTACAACAACCTGACTAAAGAGAGAGAGAGACCAGCTACAACAACCTTACTAAAGAGAGACCAGCTACAACAATCTGACTAAAGAGAGAGACCAGCTACAACAACCTGATTAAAGAGAGAGAGACCAGCTACAATAACCTGACTAAAGATAGAGAGACCAGCTACAGCAACCTGACTAAAGATAGAGACCAGCTGCAACAACCTGACTAAAGAGAGAGAGAGACCAGCTACAGCAACCTGACTAAAGAGAGACCAGCTACAATAATCTGACTAAAGAGAGAGACACCAGCTACAATAACCTGACTAAAAAGAGAGAGACCAGCTACAGCAACCTGACTAAAGAGAGAGAGACCAGTAACAATAACCTGACTAAAGAGAGAGAGACCAGCTACAGCAACCTGACTAAAGAGAGTGAGACCAGCTACAACAACCTGACTAAAGAGAGAGACCAGCTACAACAACCTGACTAAAGAGAGAGAGACCAGTTACAATAACCTGACTAAAGAGAGAGACCAGCTACAGCAACCTGACTAAAGAGAGAGACCAGCTACAACAACCTGACTAAAGAGAGTGAGACCAGCTACAACAACCTGACTAAAGAGAGAGACCAGTTACAATAACCTGATTAGAGAGAGACCAGCGACAACAACCTTACTAAAGAGAGACCAGCTACAACAATCTGACTAAAGAGAGAGAGACCAGCTACAACAACCTGATTAAAGAGAGAGAGACCAGCTACAATAACCTGACTAAAGAGAGACCAGCTACAACAATCTGACGAAAGAGAGGGAGACCAGCCAACAACCTGATTAAAGAGAGACCAGCTACAGTAATCTGACTAAAGAAAGAGACCAGCTACAACAACCTGAGAGAGACCAGCTACAACAAAAGATAGAGAGACCAGTTACAATAACCTGACTAAAGAGAGAGAGACCAGCTACAACAACCTGATTAAAGAGAGAGAGAGACCAGCTACAATAAAAGATAGAGAGACCAGTTACAATAATCTGACTAAAGAGAGACCAGCTACAGCAACCTAAAAGAGAGAGAGACCAGCTACAACAACCTGACTAAAGAGACTTAAGCAACCTGTAAAGATGTAAATAACCTGACTAAAGAGAGAGACCAACCTGACTAAAGAGAGACCAGCTAACCCTGATAAAGATAAAGACCAGTTAGAGAGAGACCAGCTACAGCAACCTGACTAAAAGATAGAGAGACCAGTTACAGTAATCTGATTAAAGAGAGAGAGAGACCAACCTTTACAAAAGAAGCCCAGCTACGAGCAACTAAAAAGAGAGTGAGACCAGCTACAACAACCTGACTAAAGAGAGAGACCAGTTACAATAACCTGATTAAAGAGAGACCAGCTACAAGAACCTGACGAAAGAGAGAGAGAGCTACAACAACCTGACTAAAGAACCTTACTAAAGATAGAGAGACCAGCTACAATAATCTGACTAAAGAGAGACCAGCTACAACAATCTGAGAAAGAGAGGAGACCAGCTACAACAACCTGATTAAAGAGAGAGAGACCAGCCATAATAACCTGACTAAAGAGAGAGAGACCAGCTACAGCAACCTGACTAAAGAGAGCGACCAGCAACAATAACCTGACTAAAGAGAGTGAGACCAGCTACAGCAACCTGACTAAAGAGAGAGAGACCAGCTACAGCAACCTGACTAAAGAGAAAGAGACCAGCTACAATAACCTGACTAAAGAGAGAGAGACCAGCTACAGCAACCTGAGTAAAGAGAGAGAGAAACCAGCCAAGCAGCAACCTGACTAAAGAGAGAGACCAGCTACAGCAACTTGACTAAGAGAGAGAGACCTCAACTAAAGAGAGAGACAATAACCAGTGACTAAAGAGAGAGAGACCAGTAACAATAACCTGACTAAAGAGAGAGAGACCAGCTAGCAACCTGACTAAAGAGAGACCAGCTACAACAATCTGACTAAAGAGAGAGAGCTACAAGCACAAAGAACCTGTTTAAAGAGAGAGACCAGCTACAACAACCTGACTAAAGAGAGAGAGACCAGCTACAACAACCTGACTAAAGAGAGACCAGCTACAACAATCTGACTAAAGAGAGAGAGACCAGCTAAACAACCTGATTAAAGAGAATGAGATCAGCTACAAACAACCTGACTAAGAGAGAACAACCTGACTAAAGAGAGAGAGACCAGCTACAACAACCTGATTAAGAGAGAGAGAGAGACCAGCTACAATAACCTGACTAAAGAGAGAGACCAGCTACAACAACCTGACTAAAGAGAGAGACCAGTTACAATAACCTGATTAAAGAGAGAGACCAGCTACAACAACCTGACTAAAGAGAGAGAGAGACCAGCTACAACAACCTTACTAAAGAGAGACCAGCTACAACAATCTGACTAAAGAGAGAGACCAGCTACAACAACCTGATTAAAGAGAGAGAGACCAGCTACAATAACCTGACTAAAGATAGAGAGACCAGCTACAGCAACCTGACTAAAGATAGAGACCAGCTGCAACAACCTGACTAAAGAGAGAGACCAGCTACAGCAACCTGACTAAAGAGAGACCAGCTACAATAATCTGACTAAAGAGAGACACCAGCTACAATAACCTGACTAAAAGAGAGAGACCAGCTACAGCAACCTGACTAAAGAGAGAGAGACCGGCTACAATAACCTGACTAAAGAGAGAGAGACCAGCTACATCAACCTGACTAAAGAGAGAGAGACCAGCTACAACAAACTGACTAAAGAGAGACCAGCTACAACAATCTGACTAAAGAGAGAGAGACAAGCTACAACAACCTGATTAAAGAGAGAGAGACCAGCTACAATAACCTGACTAAAGAGAGAGAAGAGCTTCAACAACCTGACTAAAGAGAGACCAGCTACAACAATCTGACGAAAGAGAGAGACCAGCTACAACAACCTGATTAAAGAGAATGAGACCAGCTACAATAACCTGACTAAAGAGAGAGACCAGCTACAACAACCTGATTAAAGAGAGAGAGAGACCAGCTACAATAACCTGACTAAAGAGAGAGACCAGCTACAATAACCTGATTAAAGAGAGAGAGAGACCAGCTACAACAACCTGACTAAAGAGAGAGACCAGCTACAATAACCTGATTAAAGAGAGAGAGAGACCAGCTACAATAACCTGACTAAAGAGAGTGAGACCAGCTACAACAACCTGACTAAAGAGAGAGACCAGTTACAATAACCTGATTAGAGAGAGACCAGCTACAACAACCTGACTAAAGAGAGAGAGAGACCAGCTACAACAACCTTACTAAAGAGAGACCAGCTACAACAATCTGACTAAAGAGAGAGAGACCAGCTACAACAACCTGATTAAAGAGAGAGAGACCAGCTACAATAACCTGACTAAAGATAGAGAGACCAGCTACAGCAACCTGACTAAAGATAGAGACCAGCTGCAACAACCTGACTAAAGAGAGAGAGAGACCAGCTACAGCAACCTGACTAAAGAGAGAGACACCAGCTACAATAACCTGACTAAAAAGAGAGAGACCAGTTACAGCAACCTGACTAAAGAGAGAGAGACCGGCTACAACAACCTGACTAAAGAGAGAGAGACCAGCTAACAATAACCTGACTAAAGAGAGAGACAGCTCAACCTGACTAAAGAGAAGAGACCAGCTACAACAAACGGACTAAAGAGAGACCAGCTACAACAATCTGACTAAAGAGAGAGAGACAAGCTACAACAACCTGATTAAAGAGAGAGAGACCAGCTACAATAACCTGACTAAAGAGAGAGAGAAGAGCTTCAACAACCTGACTAAGGAGAGACCAGCTACAACAATCTGACGAAAGAGAGAGACCAGCTACAACAACCTGATTAAAGAGAATGAGACCAGCTACAATAACCTGACTAAAAGTAGCTACAACAACCTGATTAAAGAGAGAGATAAAAGCTACAATAACCTGACTAAAAGAGAGAGAGACCAGCTACAATAACCTGATTAAAGAGAGAGAGACCAGCTACAACAACCTGACTAAAGAGAGACTCAGCTACAATAATAACCTGACTAAAGGTGAAGCCAGCTACAACAACCTGACTAAGAGAAGAGACCAGTTACAATAACCTGATTAGAGAGAGACCAGCTACAACAACCTGACTAAAGAGAGACCAGCTACAATAACCTGACTAAAGAGAGACCAGAGACAACAATCTGACTAAGAGTACAACAACCTGATTAAAGAGAGAGAGACCAGCTACAATAACCTGACTAAAGATAGACACACTAAGCAACTTGACTAAAGATATCAACAACCTGACTAAAGAGAGAGAGAGACCAGCTACAGCAACCTGACTAAAGAGAGAGACCAGCTACAATAATCTGACTAAAGAGAGAGAGACCAACTACAATAACCTATTCTAAAGAGAGAGAGACCAGCTACAGCAACCTGACTAAAGAGGGCCGGCACAAACTGACTAAAGAGAGACCAGCTACATCAACCTGACTAAAGAGGAGCCTTCATCAACTGACTAAAGAGAGAGAGACCAGCGCTTCAACAAACTGACTAAAGAGAGAATCAGCCACAATCTGACTAAAGAGAGAGAAGAGCTCAACAACCTGATTAAAGAGAGAGACCAGCTACAACAATCTGACTAAAGAGAGAGAGAAAGAGCTTCCAACAACTTGACTAAAGAGAGAGACCAGCTACAACAATCTAGACTAAAGAGAGAGACCAGCTACAACAACCTGATTAAAGAGAGAGACCAGCTACAGCCGCCTGACTAAAGAGAGAGACCAGCTACAACAACTGATTAAAGAGAGACCAACTACAATAACCTGACTAAAGAGAGACCAGCTACAATAACCTGATTAAAGAGAGAGAGACCAGCTACAGCAACCTGACTAAAGAGAGTGAGACCAGCTACAATAACCTGATTAAAGAGAAACCAGTTACAATAACCTGACTAAAGAGAGAAAGACCAGCTACAACAACCTGACTAAAGAGAGAGAGAGACCAGCTACAACAACTTGGCACAAGAAGAGAGACCAGCTACAACAATCTGACTGAAAGAGAGAGACCAGCTACAACAACCTGACTAAAGAAGAGAGACCAGCTACAATAACCTGACTAAAGAGAGAGACCAGCTACAGCAACCTGACTAAAGAGAGAGACCAGCTACAACAACCTGACTAAAGAGAGAGACCAGCTACAACAACCTGACTAAAGAAGAGACCAGCTACAATAATCTGACTAAAGAGAGACACCAGCTACAATAACCTGACTAAAGAGAGAGACCAGCTACAGCAACCTGACTAAAGAGAGAGAGACCAGCTACAATAACCTGACTAAAGAGAGAGAGACCAGCTACAACAACCTGACTAAAGAGAGAGAGACCAGCTACAACAACCTGACTAAAGAGAGAGACCAGCTACAACAACCTGACTAAAGAGAGAGACCAGCTACAACAACTGACTAAAGAGAGAGAGACCAGCTACAGTAACCTGACTAAAGAGAGAGAGACCAGCTACAACAACCTGACTGAAGAGAGAGAGACCAGCTACAACAACCTGACTAAAGAAGAGACCAGCTACAATAATCTGACTAAAGAGAGAGACCAGCTACAACAACCTGACTAAAGAGAGACCAGCTACAGCAACCTGACTAAAGATGAGAGACCAGCTACAATAACCTGACTAAAGAAGAGACCAGCTACAACAACCTGACTAAAGAGAGGAGACCAGCTACAATAACCTGACTAAAGAGAGAGACCAGCTACAACAACCTGACTAAAGAGAGAGAGACCAGCTACAACAACCTGACTAAAGAGAGAGACCAGCTACAACAACCTGACTAAAGAGAGAGACCAGCTACAACAACCTGACTAAAGAGAGAGAGACCAGCTACAGCAACCTGACTAAAGAGAAGAGACCAGCTACAATAACCTGACTAAAGAGAGAGAGACCAGCTACAGCAACCTGACTAAAGAGAGAGAGACCAGCTACAGCAACCTGACTAAAGAGAGAGAGACCAGCTACAACAACCTGACTAAAGAGAGAGACCAGCTACAGCAACCTGACTAAAGAGAGAGAGACCAGCTACAACAACCTGACTAAAGAGAGAGACCAGCTACAACAACCTGACTAAGAGAGAGACCAGCTACAACAACCTGACTAAAGAGAAGAGACCAGCTACAACAACCTGACTAAAGAGAGAGACCAGCTACAACAACCTGACTAAAGAGAGGAGACCAGCTACAATAACCTGACTAAAGAGAGAGAGACCAGCTACAACAACCTGACTAAAGAGGACCAGCTACAACAACCTGACTAAAGAGAGTGAGACCAGCTACAACAACCTGACTAAAGAGAGAGACCAGTTACAATAACCTGATTAGAGAGAGACCAGCTACAACAACCTTACTAAAGAGAGACCAGCTACAACAATCTGACTAAAGAGAGAGAGACCAGCTACAACAACCTGATTAAAGAGAGAGAGACCAGCTACAATAACCTGACTAAAGATGAGAGACCAGCTACAACAACCTGACTAAAGATAGAGACCAGCTGCAACAACCTGACTAAAGAGAGAGAGACCAGCTACAGCAACCTGACTAAAGAGAGACCAGCTACAATAATCTGACTAAAGAGAGAGACACCAGCTACAATAACCTGACTAAAAGAGAGAGACCAGCTACAGCAACCTGACTAAAGAGAGAGACCGGCTACAATAACCTGACTAAAGAGAGAGAGACCAGCTACATCAACCTGACTAAAGAGAGAGACCAGCTACAACAAACTGACTAAGAGAGAGAGACCAGCTACAACAATCTGACTAAAGAGAGAGACCAGCTACAACAACCTGACTAAAGAGAGAGAGACCAGCTACAACAACCTGATTAAAGAGAGAGAGACCAGCTACAATAACCTGACTAAAGAGAGAGACCAGCTACAACAACCTGATTAAAAGAGAGAGAGACCAGCTACAACAACCTGACTAAAGAGAGAGAGACCAGCTACAACAACCTGATTAAAGAGAGAGAGAGAGACCAGCTACAATAACCTGACTAAAGAGAGTGAGACCAGCTACAACAACCTGACTAAAGAGAGAGACCAGTTACAATAACCTGATTAGAGAGAGACCAGCTACAACAACCTGACTAAAGAGAGAGAGACCAGCTACAACAACCTTACTAAAGAGAGACCAGCTACAACAATCTGACTAAAGAGAGAGACCAGCTACAACAACCTGATTAAAGAGAGAGAGACCAGCTACAATAACCTGACTAAAGATAGAGAGACCAGCTACAGCAACCTGACTAAAGATAGAGACCAGCTGCAACAACCTGACTAAAGAGAGAGAGACCAGCTACAGCAACCTGACTAAAGAGAGACCAGCTACAATAATCTGACTAAAGAGAGACACCAGCTACAATAACCTGACTAAAGAGAGAGACCAGCTACAGCAACCTGACTAAAGAGAGAGAACCGGCTACAATAACCTGACTAAAGAG
>NW_025753664.1:0-10321 GCF_021184085.1 Oncorhynchus gorbuscha | reverse complement strand
GTATGGTAGTAGGTGTCAGGAGTGCCTTTGAACAGGGTACTGTATGGTAGTAGGTGTCAGGAGTGCCTTTGAACGGGTACTGTATGGTAGTAGGTGTCAGGAGTGCCTTGAACAGGGTACTGTATGGTAGTAGGTGTCAGGAGTGCCTTTGAACGGGTACTGTATGGTAGTAGGTGACAGGAGTGCCTTTGAACAGGTATGGTAGTAGGTGTCAGGAGTGCTTTGAACGGGTATGGTAGTAGGTGTCAGAGTAGCAGGAGTGCCTTTGAACGGGGGGTACTGTATGGTAGTAGGTGTCAGGGAGTGCCTTTGAACGGGGTACTGTATGGTAGTAGGTGTCAGGAGTGCCTTTGAACGGAAGGTATGGTAGTAGGTGTCAGGAGTGCCTTTGAACGTATGGTAGTAGGTGTCATGGTGCCTTTGAGTAGGTAGTAGGTGTCAGGAGTGCCTTTGAACGGGGTACTGGTATGGCAGTAGGTGTCAGGAGTGCCTTTGAACGGGGTACTGTATGGTAGTAGGTGTCAGGAGTGCTTTTGAACGGGGTATGGTAGTAGGTGTAACAGGAGTGCCTTTGAACGGAACGGGGTACTGTATGGTAGTAGGTGTCAGGAGTGCCTTGAACGGGTACTGTATGGTAGTAGGTGTCAGGAGTGCCTTTGAACGGGATACTGTATGGTAGTAGGTGTCAGGAGTGCCTTTGAACGGAACGGGGTACTGTATGGTAGTAGGTGTCAGGAGTGCCTTTGAACGGGGTACTGTATGGTAGTAGGTGTCAGGAGTGCCTTTGAACGGGGTACTGTATGGTAGTAGGTGTCAGGAGTGCCTTTGAACGGGGTACTGTATGGTAGTAGGTGTCAGGAGTGCCTTTGAACAAGGTATGGTAGTAGGTGTCAGGAGTGCCTTTGAACGGGGTACTGTATGGTAGTAGGTGACAGAGTGCCTTGAACGGGGTACTGTATGGTAGTAGGTGTCAGGAGTGCCTTTGAACAAGGTATGGTAGTAGGTGTCAGGAGTGCCTTTGAACGGGGTACTGTATGGTAGTAGGTGTCAGGAGTGCCTCTGAACGGGGTACTGTATGGTAGTAGGTGTCAGGAGTGCCTTTGAACAAGGTATGGTAGTAGTTGTCAGGAGTGCCTCTGAACGGGGTACTGTATGGTAGTAGGTGTCAGGAGTGCCTTTGAACGGGGTACTGTAACGGGTACTGTATGGTAGTAGGTGTCAGGAGTGCCTTTGAACAACGGGTACTGTATGGTAGTAGGTGTCAGGAGTGCCTTTGAACGGGGTACTGTATGGTAGTAGGTGTCAGGAGTGCC
The DNA here is from genome assembly GCF_021184085.1 of Oncorhynchus gorbuscha. Classification (NCBI taxonomy): domain Eukaryota; kingdom Metazoa; phylum Chordata; class Actinopteri; order Salmoniformes; family Salmonidae; genus Oncorhynchus; species Oncorhynchus gorbuscha. The sequence continues at coordinate 9,008 of NW_025753664.1, read as the reverse complement.
TTTGAACGGGGTACTGTATGGTAGTAGGTGTCAGGAGTGCCTTTGAACGGGGTACTGTATGGTAGTAGGTGTCAGGAGTGCCTTTGAACGGGGTACTGTATGGTAGTAGGTGTCAGGAGTGCCTTTGAACGGGGTACTGTATGGTAGTAGGTGTCAGGAGTGCCTTTGAACGGAACGGGTACTGTATGGTAGTAGGTGTCAGAGTGCCTTTGAACGGGTACTGTATGGTAGTAGGTGTCAGGAGTGCCTTTGAACAGGGTACTGTGGTAGTAGGTGTCAGGAGTGCCTTGAACGGGGTACTGTATGGTAGTAGGTGTCAGGAGTGCCTTTGAACGGGGGTATGGGTAGTAGGTGTCAGGAGTGCCTTTGAACGGGGTACTGTATGGTAGTAGGTGTCAGGAGTGCCTTTGAACGGGGTACTGTATGGTAGTAGGTGTCAGGAGTGCCTTTGAACGGAACGGGGTACTGTATGGTAGTAGGTGTCAGGAGTGCCTTTGAACGGGGGTACTGTATGGTAGTAGGTGTCAGGAGTGCCTTTGAACAGGGTACTGTATGGTAGTAGGTGTCAGGAGTGCCTTTGAACAAGGTATGTATGGTAGTAGGTGTCAGGAGTGCCTTTGAACGGGGTACTGTATGGTAGTAGGTGTCAGGAGTGCCTTTGAACGGGGGTACTGTATGGTAGTAGGTGTCAGGAGTGCCTTTGAACGAGGTATGGTAGTAGGTGTCAGGAGTGCCTTTGAACGGGGTACTGTATGGTAGTAGGTGTCAGGAGTGCCTTTGAACGGAACGGGGTACTGTATGGTAGTAGGTGTCAGGAGTGCCTTTGAACGGGGTACTGTATGGTAGTAGGTGTCAGGAGTGCCTTTGAACGGGGTACTGTATGGTAGTAGGTGTCAGGAGTGCCTTTGAACGGGGTACTGTATGGTAGTAGGTGTCAGGAGTGCCTTTGAACGGGGTACTGTATGGTAGTAGGTGTCAGGAGTGCCTTTGAACAGGGTATGGTAGTAGGTGTCAGGAGTGCTTTTGAACGGGGTATGGTAGTAGGTAACAGGAGTGCTTTTGAACGGGTGTCAGGAGTGCCTTGTATATGGTAGTAGGTAACAGGAGTGCCTTTGAACGGGGTACTGTATGGTAGTAGGTGTCAGGAGTGCCTTTGAACGGGGTACTGTATGGTAGTAGGTGTCAGGAGTGCCTTTGAACAAGGTACTGTATGGTAGTAGGTGTCAGGAGTGCCTTTGAACAAGGTATGGTAGTAGGTGTCAGGAGTGCCTTTGAACAAGGTACTGTATGGTAGTAGGTGTCAGGAGTGCCTTTGAACGGGGTACTGTATGGTAGTAGGTGTCAGGAGTGCCTCTGAACGGGTACTGTATGGTAGTAGGTGTCAGGAGTGCCTTTGAACGGGGTACTGTATGGTAGTAGGTGTCAGGAGTGCCTTTGAACGGGTACTGTATGGTAGTAGGTGTCAGGAGTGCCTTTGAACGGGGTACTGTATGGTAGTAGGTGTCAGGAGTGCCTTTGAACGGGGTAGTAGGTGTCAGGAGTACTGTATGGTAGTAGGTGTCAGGAGTGCCTTTGAACGGGTACTGTATGGTAGTAGGTGTCAGGAGTGCCTTTGAACGGGGTACTGTATGGTAGTAGGTGTCAGGAGTGCCTTTGAACGGGGTACTGTATGGTAGTAGGTGTCAGGAGTGCCTTTGAACGGGGTACTGTATGGTAGTAGGTGTCAGGAGTGCCTTTGAACGGGGGGTACTGTATGGTAGTAGGTGTCAGGAGTGCCTTTGAACGGGGTACTGTATGGTAGTAGGTGTCAGGAGTGCCTTTGAACGGGGTACTGTATGGTAGTAGGTGTCAGGAGTGCCTTTGAACGGGGTACTGTATGGTAGTAGGTGTCAGGAGTGCCTTTGAACGGGGTACTGTATGGTAGTAGGTGTCAGGAGTGCCTTTGAACGGGGTACTGTATGGTAGTAGGTGTCAGGAGTGCCTTTGAACGAGGTACTGTATGGTAGTAGGTGTCAGGAGTGCCTTTGAACGGGGTACTGTATGGTAGTAGGTGTCAGGAGTGCCTTTGAACGGGGTACTGTATGGTAGTAGGTGTCAGGAGTGCCTTTGAAACGGGGTACTGTATGGTAGTAGGTGTCAGGAGTGCCTTTGAACGGGGTACTGTATGGTAGTAGGTGTCAGGAGTGCCTTTGAACGAGGTACTGTATGGTAGTAGGTGTCAGGAGTGCCTTTGAACGGGGTACTGTATGGTAGTAGGTAACAGGAGTGCCTTTGCACGAGGTATGGTAGTAGGTGTCAGGAATGCCTTTGAACAGGGTACTGTATGGTAGTAGGTGACAGGAGTGCCTTTGAACGAGGTATGGTAGTAGGTGTCAGGAGTGCCTTTGAACGGGGTACTGTATGGTAGTAGGTGTCAGGAGTGCCTTTGAACAAGGTATGGTAGTAGGTGTCAGGAGTGCCTTTGAACGGGGTACTGTATGGTAGTAGGTGTCAGGAGTGCCTTTGAACAGGGTATGGTAGTAGGTGTCAGGAGTGCTTTTGAACGGGGTATGGTAGTAGGTAACAGGAGTGCCTTTGAACGGAACGGGGTACTGTATGGTAGTAGGTGTCAGGAGTGCCTTTGAACGGGTACTGTATGGTAGTAGGTGTCAGGAGTGCCTTTGAACAGGGGTACTGTATGGTAGTAGGTGTCAGGAGTGCCTTTGAACGGGGTACTGTATGGTAGTAGGTGTCAGGAGTGCCTTTGAACGGGGTACTGTATGGTAGTAGGTGACAGGAGTGCCTTTGAACGGGGTACTGTATGGTAGTAGGTGACAGGAGTGCCTTTGAACGGGTACTGTATGGTAGTAGGTGTCAGGAGTGCCTTTGAACGGGGTACTGTATGGTAGTAGGTGTCAGGAATGCCTTTGAACAAGGTATGGTAGTAGGTGTCAGGAGTGCCTTTGAACGGGGTACTGTATGGTAGTAGGTGTCAGGAGTGCCTTTGAACGGGGTACTGTATGGTAGTAGGTGTCAGGAGTGCCTTTGAACGGGGTACTGTATGGTAGTAGGTGTCAGGAGTGCCTTTGAACGGGGTACTGTATGGTAGTAGGTGTCAGGAGTGCCTTTGAACAGGGTACTGTATGGTAGTAGGTGACAGGAGTGCCTTTGAACGGGTACTGTATGGTAGTAGGTGTCAGGAGTGCCTTTGAACGGGGTACTGTATGGTAGTAGGTGTCAGGAGTGCCTTTGAACAAGGTATGGTAGTAGGTGTCAGGAGTGCCTTTGAACGGAACGGGGTACTGTATGGTAGTAGGTGTCAGGAGTGCCTTTACTGTATGGTAGTAGGTGTCAGGAGTGCCTTTGAACGGGGTACTGTATGGTAGTAGGTGTCAGGAGTGCCTTTGAACAACGGGTACTGTATGGTAGTAGGTGTCAGGAGTGCCTTTGAACGGGGTACTGTATGGTAGTAGGTGTCAGGAGTGCCTTTGAACGGGTACTGTATGGTAGTAGGTGTCAGGAGTGCCTTTGAACGGGTACTGTATGGTAGTAGGTGTCAGGAGTGCCTTTGAACGGGGTACTGTATGGTAGTAGGTGTCAGGAGTGCCTTTGAACGGGGTACTGTATGGTAGTAGGTGTCAGGAGTGCCTTTGAACGGGGTACTGTATGGTAGTAGGTGTCAGGAGTGCCTTTGAACGGGGTACTGTATGGTAGTAGGTGTCAGGAGTGCCTTTGAACGGGGTACTGTATGGTAGTAGGTGTCAGGAGTGCCTTTGAACGGGTAACCTTTGGGGTACTGTATGGTAGTAGGTGACAGGAGTGCCTTTGAACGGGGTACTGTATGGTAGTAGGTGACAGGAGTGCCTTTGAACAGGGTACTGTATGGTAGTAGGTGTCAGGAGTGCCTTTGAACGGGGTACTGTATGGTAGTAGGTGTCAGGAGTGCCTTTGAACAAGGTATGGTAGTAGGTGTCAGGAGTGCCTTTGAACGGGGGGCCTACTGTATGGTAGTAGGTGTCAGGAGTGCCTTTGAACGGGTACTGTATGGTAGTAGGTGTCAGGAGTGCCTTTGAACGGGGTACTGTATGGTAGTAGGTGACAGGAGTGCCTTTGAACAGGGTACTGTATGGTAGTAGGTGTCAGGAGTGCCTTTGAACGGGGTACTGTATGGTAGTAGGTGTCAGGAGTGCCTTTGAACAAGGTATGGTAGTAGGTGTCAGGAGTGCCTTTGAACGGGGTACTGTATGGTAGTAGGTGTCAGGAGTGCCTTTGAACGGGGTATGGTAGGTAGGTGTCAGGAGTGCCTTTGAACGGAACGGGTACTGTATGGTAGTAGGTGTCAGGAGTGCCTTTGAACGAGGTACTGTATGGTAGTAGGTGTCAGGAGTGCCTTTGAACGGGGTACTGTATGGTAGTAGGTGTCAGGAGTGCCTTTGAACGGGGTACTGTATGGTAGTAGGTGTCAGGAGTGCCTTTGAACGGGGTACTGTATGGTAGTAGGTGTCAGGAGTGCCTTTGAACGGGGGGTACTGTATGGTAGTAGGTGTCAGGAGTGCCTTTGAACGGGGTACTGTATGGTAGTAGGTGTCAGGAGTGCCTTTGAACAGGGTATGGTAGTAGGTGTCAGGAGTGCTTTTGAACGGGGTATGGTAGTAGGTAACAGGAGTGCCTTTGAACAAGGGTATGGTAGTAGGTGTCAGGAGTGCCTTTGAACGGAGGTACTGTATGGTAGTAGGTGTCAGGAGTGCCTTTGAACGGGGTATGGTAGTAGGTGTCAGGAGTGCCTTTGAACAAGGGTACTGTATGGTAGTAGGTGTCAGGAGTGCCTTTGAACGGGGTACTGTATGGTAGTAGGTGTCAGGAGTGCCTTTGAACGGGGTACTGTATGGTAGTAGGTGTCAGGAGTGCCTTTGAACAAGGTATGGTAGTAGTTGTCAGGAGTGCCTCTGAACGGGTACTGTATGGTAGTAGGTGTCAGGAGTGCCTTTGAACGGGTACTGTATGGTAGTAGGTGTCAGGAGTGCCTTTGAACGGGTATGGTAGTAGGTGTCAGGAGTGCCTTTGAACTACTGTATGGTAGTAGGTGTCAGGAGTGCCTTTGAACGGGGTACTGTATGGTAGTAGGTGTCAGGAGTGCCTTTGAACGGGTACTGTATGGTAGTAGGTGTCAGGAGTGCCTTGAACGGGTACTGTATGGTAGTAGGTGTCAGGAGTGCCTTTGAACAAGGTATGGTAGTAGGTGTCAGGAGTGCCTTTGAACGGGGTACTGTATGGTAGTAGGTGTCAGGAGTGCCTTTGAACGGAACGGGGTACTGTATGGTAGTAGGTGTCAGGAGTGCCTTTGAACGGGGTACTGTATGGTAGTAGGTGTCAGGGAGTGCCTTTGAACAGGGTATGGTAGTAGGTGTCAGGAGTGCTTTTGAACGGGGTACTGTATGGTAGTAGGTGTCAGGAGTGCTTTTGAACGGGTATGGTAGTAGGTAACAGGAGTGCCTTTGAATGGAACGGGGTACTGTATGGTAGTAGGTGTCAGGAGTGCCTTTGAACGGGATATGGTAGTAGGTGTCAGGAGTGCCTTTGAACAAGGGTACTGTATGGTAGTAGGTGTCAGGAGTGCCTTTGAACAAGGTACTGTATGGTAGTAGGTGTCAGGAGTGCCTTTGAACGGGGTACTGTATGGTAGTAGGTGTCAGGAGTGCCTTTGAACAAGGTATGGTAGTAGGTGTCAGGAGTGCCTTTGAACGGGTACTGTATGGTAGTAGGTGTCAGGAGTGCCTTTGAACGGGGGTACTGTATGGTAGTAGGTGTCAGGAGTGCCTTTGAACGGGGTACTGTATGGTAGTAGGTGTCAGGAGTGCCTTTGAACGGGGTACTGTATGGTAGTAGGTGTCAGGAGTGCCTTTGAACGGGGGTACTGTATGGTAGTAGGTGTCAGGAGTGCCTTTGAACGGGTACTGTATGGTAGTAGGTGTCAGGAGTGCCTTTGAACGGGTACTGTATGGTAGTAGGTGTCAGGAGTGCCTTTGAACGGAACGGGGTACTGTATGGTAGTAGGTGTCAGGAGTGCCTTTGAACGGGTACTGTATGGTAGTAGGTGTCAGGAGTGCCTTTGAACAGGGTATGGTAGTAGGTGTCAGGAGTGCTTTTGAACGGGGTACTGTATGGTAGTAGGTGTCAGGAGTGCTTTTGAACGGGGTATGGTAGTAGGTAACAGGAGTGCCTTTGAATGGAACGGGGTACTGTATGGTAGTAGGTGTCAGGAGTGCCTTTGAACGGGATATGGTAGTAGGTGTCAGGAGTGCCTTTGAACAAGGTATGGTAGTAGGTGTCAGGAGTGCCTTTGAACAACGGGGTATGGTAGTAGGTGTCAGGAGTGCCTTTGAACGGGGTACTGTATGGTAGTAGGTGTCAGGAGTGCCTTTGAACAAGGTATGGTAGTAGGTGTCAGGAGTGCCTTTGAACGGGGTACTGTATGGTAGTAGGTGTCAGGAGTGCCTTTGAACGGGGTACTGTATGGTAGTAGGTGTCAGGAGTGCCTTTGAACGGAACGGGGTACTGTATGGTAGTAGGTGTCAGGAGTGCCTTTGAACGGGGTACTGTATGGTAGTAGGTGTCAGGAGTGCCTTTGAACGGGGTACTGTATGGTAGTAGGTGTCAGGAGTGCCTTTGAACGGGGTACTGTATGGTAGTAGGTGTCAGGAGTGCCTTTGAACGGGGTACTGTATGGTAGTAGGTGTCAGGAGTGCCTTTGAACGGGGTACTGTATGGTAGTAGGTGTCAGGAGTGCCTTTGAACGGGGTACTGTATGGTAGTAGGTGTCAGGAGTGCCTTTGAACGGAACGGGGTACTGTATGGTAGTAGGTGTCAGGAGTGCCTTTGAACGGGGTACTGTATGGTAGTAGGTGTCAGGAGTGCCTTTGAACAGGGTATGGTAGTAGGTGTCAGGAGTGCCTTTGAACGGGGTACTGTATGGTAGTAGGTGTCAGGAGTGCTTTTGAACGGGGTATGGTAGTAGGTGTCAGGAGTGCCTTTGAACGGGATATGGTAGTAGGTGTCAGGAGTGCCTTTGAACGGGTACTATGGTAGTAGGTGTCAGGAGTGCCTTTGAGTAGGTGTCACGGGGTACTGTATGGTAGTAGGTGTCAGGAGTGCCTTTGAACGGAACGGTACTGTATGGTAGTAGGTGTCAGGAGTGCCTTTGAACGGGGTACTGTATGGTAGTAGGTGTCAGGAGTGCCTTTGAACAAGGTATGGTAGTAGGTGTCAGGAGTGCCTTTGAACGGGGTACTGTATGGTAGTAGGTGTCAGGAGTGCCTTTGAACGGGGTACTGTATGGTAGTAGGTGTCAGGAGTGCCTTTGAACGGGGTATGGTAGTAGGTAACAGGAGTGCCTTTGAACGGGGTAATGGTAGTAGGTGTCAGGAGTGCCTTTGAACGGGGTACTGTATGGTAGTAGGTGTCAGGAGTGCCTTTGAACGGGGGGTACTGTATGGTAGTAGGTGTCAGGAGTGCCTTTGAACGGGGTACTGTATGGTAGTAGGTGTCAGGAGTGCCTTTGAACGGAACGGGGTACTGTATGGTAGTAGGTGTCAGGAGTGCCTTTGAACGGGGTACTGTATGGTAGTAGGTGACAGGAGTGCCTTTGAACAGGGTATGGTAGTAGGTGTCAGGAGTGCCTTTGAACGGGTACTGTATGGTAGTAGGTGTCAGGAGTGCTTTTGAACGGGGTATATGGTAGTAGGTAACAGGAGTGCCTTTGAACGGAACGGGGTACTGTATGGTAGTAGGTGTCAGGAGTGCCTTTGAACGGGGTATGGTAGTAGGTGTCAGGAGTGCCTTTGAACAAGGTATGGTAGTAGGTGTCAGGAGTGCCTTTGAACAAGGTATGGTAGTAGGTGTCAGGAGTGCCTTTGAACGGGTACTGTATGGTAGTAGGTGTCAGGAGTGCCTTTGAACGGGGTACTGTATGGTAGTAGGTGTCAGGAGTGCCTTTGAACGAACGGGGTACTGTATGGTAGTAGGTAACAGGAGTGCCTTTGCACGAGGTATGGTAGTAGGTGTCAGGAATGCCTTTGAACAGGGTACTGTATGGTAGTAGGTGACAGGAGTGCCTTTGAACGAGGTATGGTAGTAGGTGTCAGGAGTGCCTTTGAACGGGGTACTGTATGGTAGTAGGTGTCAGGAGTGCCTTTGAACGAGGTACTGTATGGTAGTAGGTGTCAGGAGTGCCTTTGAACGGGGTACTGTATGGTAGTAGGTGTCAGGAGTGCCTTTGAACGAGGTACTGTATGGTAGTAGGTGACAGGAGTGCCTTTGAACGGGGTACTGTATGGTAGTAGGTGACAGGAGTGCCTTTGAACGGGTACTGTATGGTAGTAGGTGTCAGGAGTGCCTTTGAACGGGGTACTGTATGGTAGTAGGTGTCAGGAGTGCCTTTGAACGGGGTACTGTATGGTAGTAGGTGTCAGGAGTGCCTTTGAACGGAGGGGTATGTATGGTAGTAGGTGTCAGGAGTGCCTTTGAACGGGTACTGTATGGTAGTAGGTGTCAGGAGTGCCTTTGAACGGGGTACTGTATGGTAGTAGGTGTCAGGAGTGCCTTTGAACGGAACGGGTACTGTATGGTAGTAGGTGTCAGGAGTGCCTTTGAACGGGGTACTGGGTAGTAGGTGTCAGGAGTGCCTTTGAACGGGGTACTGTATGGTAGTAGGTGTCAGGAGTGCCTTTGAACAAGTACTGTATGGTAGTAGGTGTCAGGAGTGCCTTTGAACGGGGTACTGTATGGTAGTAGGTGTCAGGAGTGCCTTTGAACGGGGTATGGTAGTAGGTGTCAGTAGTGCCTTGAACGGGGAGGGTACTGTATGGTAGTAGGTGACAGGAGTGCCTTTGAACGGGTTGTATGGTAGTAGGTGACAGGAGTGCCTTTGAACGGGTACTGTATGGTAGTAGGTGACAGGAGTGCCTTTGAACGGGGTACTGTATGGTAGTAGGTGTCAGGAGTGCCTTGAACGAGGTACTGTATGGTAGTAG
>NW_025753663.1:0-10321 GCF_021184085.1 Oncorhynchus gorbuscha | reverse complement strand
GAACACACTAATCAGTCGTCCCTCTACAGCAGTACAATAGAGTAGAGTAGAGTACAATAGAGTAGAGTAGAGTAGAACACACTAATCAGTCGTCCCTCTACAGCAGTACAATAGAGTAGAGTAGAGTAGAACACACTAAGCAGTACAATAGAGTAGAGTAGAGTAGAATAGAACACACTAATCAGTCGTCCCTCTACAGCAGTACAATAGAGTAGAGTAGAGTAGAATAGAGTAGAGTAGAGTAGAATAGAACACACTAATCAGTCGTCCCTCTACAGCAGTACAATAGAGTAGAGTAGAGTAGAATAGAACACACTAATCAGTCGTCCCTCTACAGCAGTACAATAGAGTAGAGTAGAGTAGAGTAGAGTAGAGTAGAACACACTAATCAGTCGTCCCTCTACAGCAGTACAATAGAACACACTAATCAGTCGTCCCTCTACAGCAGTACAATAGAGTAGAGTAGAGTATAATAGAGTAGAGTAGAGTAGAGTAGAACACACTAATCAGTCGTCCCTCTACAGCAGTACAATAGAGTAGAGTAGAATAGAACACACTAATCAGTCGTCCCTCTACAGCAGTACAATAGAGTAGAGTAGAGTAGAACACACTAATCAGTCGTCCCTCTACAGCGGTACAATAGAGTAGAGTGAGTATAATAGAGTAGAGTGAGAGTAGAACACACTAATCAGTCGTCCCTCTACAGCAGTACAATAAGTGAAATCAGTGAAGATAGAACACACTAATCAGTCGTCCTCTACAGCAGTACAATAAGTGATGAAGTAGAGAATAAGTAGAGTAGAGTACAATAGAGTAGGTAGAATAGAATAGAACACACACTAATCAGTGGTCTCTACAGCAGTACAATAGAGTAGAGTAGAGTAGAACACACTAATCAGTCGTCCACTCTACAGCAGTACAATAGAGAGTAGAGTAGAGAGTAGAATAGAACACACTAATCAGTCGTCCCTCTACAGCAGTACAATAGGTAAGTGAGAGTAGAATAGAACACACTAATCAGTCGTCCCTCTACAGCAGTACAATAAGTAGAGTAGAATAGAACACACTAATCAGTCGTCCCTCTACAGCAGTACAATAGAGTAGAGTAGAGTATAATAGAACACACTAATCAGTGGTCCCTCTACAGCAGTACAATAGAGTAGAAGTAGAGTAGAATAGAACACACTACACCAGTGGGTCCCTCTACAGCAGTACAATAAGTGAAGTGAATAGAACACACTAATCAGTCGTCCTCTACAGCAGTACAATAGGCGTAAAGTATAATAAAAACACACTATTAAGGGTAGAACAGGTAAATAAGTTTAATAGTACAATAGAGTAGAGTCAGAGTATAATAGAACACACTAATCAGTAAATCCCTCTACAGCAGTACAATAGAGTATAGAGTAAGAATAGAACACTAATCAAACAACGGTACAAAGTAGAGTAAGTATAATAGAACACACTAATCAGTCGTCCTCACAGCAGTTGTGGTAAGAAGTTAAAGTGATCGTCCCTCTGTGTTAGAGATAAAGGTATAATGAAGTTTCACACCTAATCAGTCGTCCCTCTACAGCAGTGGTAATACAAAGTGATATAATAGAACACACTAAGTGGTCCCTCTATTGCAGTACAATAAAGTAGAGTAGAGTATAATAGAACACACTAATCAGTAGAGTAGAATAAATTTTACTAATCGAGTCCCTCTACAGCAGTACAATAGAACACGCTGTTGAATCAGTCTTGGTCTCTACAGCAGTACGTAGGTAGAGTAGGTATAATAGAACACACTAATCAGTCGTCCCTCTACAGCAGTACAATAGAGTAGAAGTAGGTATAATAGAACACACTAATCAGTCGTCCCTCTACAGCAGTACAATAGAGTAGAGGTAGAGTAGAACACACTAATCAGTGGTCCCTCTAGCAGTACAATAAGTAGAGTAGAGTATAAACAACTAATCAGTGGTACAGCAGTACAATAGAGTAGAATAGAACACTAATCAGTGAAGTCCCTCTACAGTACAATAGAGTAGAGTATAATAGAACACACTAATCAGTCGTCCTCTCTGACAGAGTACAATAGAGTTTAATAGAGTATAATAGAATAGAGTAGAGTGTAATAGAACACACTGTCAAGTCGTCCCTCTAAAGCAGTACAATAGAGTAGAGTAGAGTATAATAGAACACACTAATAGAACAGTAAATCCCTCTAAGCAGTACAATAGAGTAAATAAGTATAATAGAACACACTAATCAGTCCGTCCCTCTACCAGCAGTACAATAAGTAGGTAAGTAGAATAGAACACTAATCAGTCGTCCCTCTACAGCAGTAAATAGAGTTTAAGTAGAGTATAATAGAACACACTAATCAGTGTCCTCTACAGCAGTACAATAGAGTAGAGTGAGTAGAATAGAACACTAATCAGTCGTCCCTCTACAGCAGTACAATAGAGTAGAGTAGGGGAGTAGAATAGAGTAGAATAGAGTAGAGTGTAATAGAGTAGAGTAGAGTATAATAGAACACACTAATAGAGTAGAACAGAGTAAATAGAGTTTAATAGAGTAGAATAGGTAGTAGTAGTAGAACACACTATAAGGAACAGAATAAATGAGGTTTAATAGGTAAATAGGTAGAGTAGAGTAGAATAATAGAGAGTAGAACACAATATAGTAGAGTAGAACAGAATAAATAGAGTAGAGTAGAATAGAGTAGAGTAGAGTGTAATAGGTAGGTAAGTAGAATAGACTAGAGCAGGGTGTCAAACTCATTTTAGCATCGTGGGCCACATGGCCTAGGGAGATGTCAAGTGGGCAGGACCATTAAAATTATACCATACTCTGCTATAAATAACAAAAATATCATGTCTTTCCTTTGTTTTGGTGTAAAGAAGCACAAGAACATTAGGAAAATATTGAAATTTAATGAACTATCCTTTTACAAAACATTTCATGAAACACCTCATATTTCCTTAGACAAATGTGCAATTTACTTTATCATTCACAAATATGCATTGCAACTGATCCACTGATTGTACAAAGGCACAAAACTTTAATTGGTACTGAAAAATATAGTAATGCACTTTAAGATTAAATGAGACTTTTTAAGAAAGAATTTTTAAACCACTTACACATATAAAATCTAAATGTAATAACTGTACACCTTACAAACTAAGGAGAGTGATTTTAAATGTGTAATGAAGAAAGTGTTGCCTGTCCTGTAAATCTGTAAACTTCATATGAAACATACATACACATACAATACATACTGAATATGTATGGAGTTGTATGAACAGTAGAATTCCATCACACAACTTTTGTTTTGAAGCTGCTGACTAACATTAAAGTGCACATTTTTTAAATCACCACAGTAAGGATTCATCTTCACAGAGCTGTATTCTTTCAATGCAAACAGTATCTAAGGCAGCATTTTAAAGGTGTTAGTCTAGTCTGGACTTGTATTTGTACCTGAAACTTGGCATCTTTTGGCCTGTACAAGTGCATCAACACCAGGTGTCATGTCCTGACTAGCTGTCACTTTCAGAATGTCATTTAAGTGCTTGTTTGTGAGCCTTTTGAACGCATTTTTGTTTTATTGATATTCATCACTGAGAAAATTTGTTCACAAAGGTAGGTTGTCCCAAACATGCACAAAATTTTAGCAGCCAGGGCTGTTAATTTGGGGTACCCTGGTAGTAGATACTGTAGTGGCGTCGAATATTATATTCCTTCAATACAGAAACTTTTGCAAACACACCAAGCACAAAGGTTTTCCGTGCATCTCTGTAAATAAATAGGACGTGGTCCATTTTTCTTTTGAAAATTCTACACTCCTTATCTACTTTTCTCCGTTTGGATAACGACATTTTGGCTAATGAGGGTGTAGCGGAGAGGTAGAGACCAAGGTATTAACAACGTCGTAACAAGCAGCAGATGGCGCATTGATACCGTCTGCTGTTTTCAGTCTGTCTCAGTGATGCGGCTTGTCTTCTACTCTGATGGAAAGAGTGCGCCCTTAGCGGATAATCCATGAATTGCAGCGAATTAAAATATTAATTCCATGTCTTTTATGCATTTTTTCCACTTTCAAATTATCCTGCGGGCCTGATCGAACCTCCTTGGGGCTGTTCCGGCCCGCGGGCCGTATGTTTGACACCCCTGCTCTACAGCCTTTAAGGGGACCACTAAACAATACTCAGAGTGATTAGTGACAATTAAATTCATTCCATTAATTAATTAATTAAATCTTACAGGCAGAATAAACCTCTAGAATGGCACCTAAGGTTTTAGTATTTATGTACAGTAACACCATTTACCCCTGAAGACATTAAATATATTATAGGGGCCTCCTGGGTGGTGCAGTGGTCTAAGGCACTGCATCTGTTTGAGGCCAGGTTCTGTCCCAGCCGGCCGCGACCGGGGCACAATTGGCCCAGGACGGTTTGGCCGGCAGGGATGTCCTCGTCTTATCGTGCTCTAAGCGACTCCTGTGGCGGGCCGGGCGCAGTGCACGCTGACCAGGTCGCCAGGTGTTACGGTGTTTCTCCTCCGACACATTGGTGCGGCTGGCTTCCGTGTTAAGTGGGCATTGTGTCAAGAAGCAGTGCGGATTGGTTGGGTTTCAGAGGACGCATGGCTCTCGACCGTCGCTTCCCGAGTCCGTATGGGAGTTGCAGCGATGAGACAAGACTGTAACTACCAATTGGATACCACAAAATTGGGGAGAATAAATATAAGTTTATAACAGAATATATGGGCAACTAAAAAACTCAATAAAAAGTCCGGCTTGACAATTGATTTTCAGTGGAGAAAGGCCCGGGCCCCGGGCCCCCACTTTAGTGGAGAGGGGCCCCGGGCCCCCACTTTAGTGGAGAGGGGCCCCGGGCCCCCACTTTAGTGGAGAGGGGCCCCGGGCCCCCACTTTAGTGGAGAGGGGCCCCCACTTTAGTGGAGAGGGGCCCCCACTTTAGTGGAGAGGGGCCCCCACTTTGGGAGTTTAGTGGGAGAGGCGCCCCACTTTAGTGGAGAGGCGCCCCCACTTTAGTGGAGAGGCGCCCCCACTTTAGTGGAGAGGCGCCCCCACTTTAGTGGAGAGGCGCCCCCACTTTAGTGGAGAGGCGCCCCCACTTTAGTGGAGAGGCGCCCCCACTTTAGTGGAGGAGGCGCCCCACTTTAGTGGAGAGGCGCCCCCACTTTAGTGGAGAGGCGCCCCCACTTTGAGTGGAGCGCGCCCCACTTTAGTGGAGGGCGCCCACTTTAGTGGAGGCGCCCCACTTTGAGTGGAGGCGCCCCCCACTTTAGTGGAGAGGGGCCCCCACTTTAGTGGAGAGGGGCCCCCACTTTAGTGGAGAGGGGCCCCCACTTTAGTGGAGAGGGGCCCCCACTTTAGTGGAGAGGGGCCCCCACTTTAGTGGAGAGGGGCCCCCACTTTAGTGGAGAGGGGCCCCCACTTTAGTGGAGAGGGGGCCCCACTTTAGTGGAGAGGGGGCCCCGCGCCCTGTGGTGGGAAAATGGTTGAGATGAGACAGTACTGACCGATAGAGACTCCACAGTGTGACCCCGCCAGGTTGATGTTAGACTCTGAGACGGCAGCCATTCTGATATGGTCGTAAGCCCGGGACAGGAAGGCAGCGAAGGTGCTGGCGAACGCCACCGTGCGGTCCCGTGTGGCACAGCCGATCGCCACGCTCACCTACACAGAAAATAGATTTGATTTTTTTTTAAGGTGGATAATTTATAATTTTTTTGTAATTCCAGAAAATGTTAAACACCTGGACAGACAGACCGACCAGGGTGACCTAGACAGACAGACCGACCAGGGTGATCTGGACGGACCAGCTGGCAGGGGTCTCAACACTACAATACCGACATGTTTCAAGCAGACCACCATAGACCCTGCAACGTAACAATCTAACTATCGCTCCGTAACACCTGCATCTGTAACCACAAAAGGCTGCTCATGCCCCCCCAGGGTCTGTGGTGACGCCTCAAGCAGAGATGCAGTGCCTTAGACCGCTGCGCCACAATGCAAGTCCAGTTTAGTCCTCGTCTCTACACCCCCCCCCATACACCCCCTCACCATGTTCTGTTCAGGGTAGACTACATTATCATACACCCTCTCCCCTCACCATGTTCTGCTCAGGGTAGACTACATTATACACCCTCTCCCCTCACCATGTTCTGTTCAGGGTAGACATTATCATACACCCCTCTCCCCTCACCTGCCAGGGTGGACTCCCTCCCCTCACCATGTTCTGCTCAGGGTAGACTACATTATCATACCCCTCTCCCCTCACCATGTTCTGCTCTCTACATTATCCACCCTCTCCCCTCACCATGTTCTGCTCAGGGTAGACTACATTATCATACACCCTCTCCCTCACCATGTTCAGCTCAGGGTAGACTACATTATCATACACCCTCTCCCCTCACCATGTTCTGCTCAGGGTAGACTACATTATCATACACCCTCTCCCCTCACCATGTTCAGCTCAGGTAGACTACATTATCATACACCCTCTCCCTCACCATGTTCTGCTCAGGGTAGACTACATTATCATACACCCTCTCCCCTCACCATGTTCTGCTCAGGGTAGACTACATTATCATACACCCCCTCACCATGTTCTGCTCAGGGTAGACTACATTATCATACACCCTCTCACCATGTTCTGCTCCAGGGTAGACATACACCCTCTCCCCTCACCATGTTCTGCTCAGGGTAGACTACATTATCATACACCCTCTCCCCTCACCATGTTCTGCTCAGGGTAGACTACATTATCATACACCCTCTCCCCTCACCATGTTCTGCTCAGGGTAGACTACATTATCATACACCCTCTCCCCTCACCATGTTCTGCTCAGGGTAGACTACATTATACACCCTCTCCCCTCACCATGTTCTGCTAGGGTCTACATTATACACCCTCTCCCCTCACCATGTTCTGCTCAGCGATGAAGCACTCTACAAAGCGTTCAGGGTAGGCCTTGTAGAACATCTCAGAGAGAGGTAGAGTTCTTCATGTCAGCGTCCAGAGCCACCACCCTCGGACTGGACTGACCCCGAGTTTAGCCAGGGCCACGCCATACGCCCCTTACGAGTAGCCACCTGGGGAGGAGAGAAAGGTAGACAGGAAGTGTTACCCAGGAGCCTACAGATAACCATGTCAGAGGGGGACGTGTCCCTGATATTGTAGGCAGGCGATAGGTCGGCGGTGTGTGTAACTTGTCACCAATCTTCTAGAAAGAAGGGCTAGGCAGGGTGAAAGGTCAGCGGTGTGTGTACCTTGTCTCCGATCTTGTAATTGGGAGGGCTAGGCAGGGTGAAAGGTGAGAGGTCAGCGGTGTGTGTGTGTACCTTGTCTCCGATCTTGTAATTGGGAGGGCTAGGCAGGGTGAAAGGTGAGAGGTCAGCGGTGTGTGTGTGTGTACCTTGTCTCCGATCTTGTAATTGGGAGGGCTAGGCAGGGTGATTGGTGAGAGGTCAGCGGGAGCGTATCTTCATTGGGTAGCTCGGGGCAGATGGTCTTGTTGGGGTTCTGAATCTGAGACTCTAAGTCTTTAATGGCCTCCTCGGCCCGGTCCTTGGGCATCGGCTTCCCATGCCAGTTATCCGTGTTCTCTATGCCTGGAGGAGGGAGATGAGTCAACAGGTCATTTACCCACCAGGAAATGTTTATATTATCTAGTACACTCATTACACTATTTAGAGACCATTACACTGTTATATTATTGTTAAGGGAATTTTTAAAATCTATAATGACTAATTATGTATACATTTCAATCAGGATGTACTAATCAGAATACTATTCTATATATGTATGAGTTTTCTTTCTTGATCCCAGTACTGAAAATAATGAATGTGGTCAAAAGTTAGAACAATGACTGTCTGTTCCTTGGTACAAATCTTCAGACTGCCATTTGAATGCTTATCTACAGGAGAAGGCCTTGAGTCATAAATGATATTAAATTGGTAGGGAGACGGATGTGGGAAGGCTTGAGATACAGCCTTTGTACTGGAAACGGAGATGGCACGGATTGGGGCTGGAACGAAGGACGTCATTTTCAGTTTATAACCTGTGGTAAAACTGTATAGTATTCAGTACTCTCGTGAATAAACTCTGCTGTCTGATTGTAAGACAGAGCCCAGTCTATCATTATACAATAAGGGAATTACAAATACTTATGAATTGACAAGAGTGTTTCATTTTAATTGGGTATTAAAACATAAACGATTTAATTCCTTTAACAATTATCTAGTAAACTATCTAGAGACCATTATATTATCTAGTGACCGTTATATTCTGTTTATATTATCTATATTCTGTTATATTATCTAGACCTGTTATATTATATTATATTCTGTTATATTATCTAGAGACCATATATTCTGTTATCTAGAGACCATTATATTCTGTTATATTATCTAGAGACCATTATATTCTGTTATATTATCTAGTAACCTTCATATTCTATTTATATTATCTAGAGACCATTATATTCTGTTATATTATCTAGAGACATTATATTCTGTTATATTATCTAGAGACCATTATATTCTGTTATATTATCTGTTATATTCTGTTATATTATCTAGTAAACTATCTAGAGACCATTATATTCTGTTATATTAACTAGTAAACTATCTAGAGACCATTAGACTGTTATATTATCTAGTAAACTGACTATCTAGAGATCATTAGACTGTTATATTATCTAGAGACCATTAGACTGTTGCAACCAGAGCCATCAGTGTAAATACAACCTGTGGAATTGCAGTATTGGGTGTATTCATTAGCACAACGTTGCAAAACATTCTTCAAAATGAAAACTAGCATTTCTTATGGGATAAGTTCAGGTTAGTCCCTTCTGGGTTTTGGCCCGTTTACTTCCTGGTTTAATACGCCTCCCATCTCCATCTGCCTTTGAGTCCTCGACCCTTGAAGGTCTTGGCGACAATCATAGTGGGTTTCCCCTTCACCTGCTGGGCCTGCCACAGAGCTTTACACAGCTCCTCAACGTCATGACCATCCACCACATACGTGTTCCACCTGGATGAGGAGAAAGGACCGGGTTACACACGCAACAGGCCGACCCTGGTCGAAAAGAGATGGGAGGAGGAGATGTGGGACGAGGAACCAGATGAGAGATGAGGAAGAAGACCAGGTGGAGGGTGGAGGGGTACCGACCCGAACGAGAAGAGAGCAGGAGGTGCAAGAGAGGAGCGAAGGAGAAGAGGAGAGGGGTACTGCCCCAAACAAGAAGAGAGCAGGAGGTGCAAGAGGAGCGAAGGAGAAGAGGGAGGGGTAGTGGCATCTGACCAACGCTGCAGCGTCTGCGGTAGACGTCCATGTCGTGTTTGAGAGGAGCAGCTTCACTCTGTCCCAGGCGGTTAACGCCGAGAACAGCCACCAGGCTATCTACAGGTTGTAGTGAGAACAAACGCCATGGCTTCCCAGACAGCCCTCTGAACACTCCCCATCACCCAGCATGCAGTACACACGGTAATTGAAGGACATAAAAACACACTACAAAGTAACTTTGGGCGCTCTAACCCAATTCACAGACTGCTCTATAACACATGTCCTTCTCATAGAGCACATGTCACAGGCAGAGTAAAGCCTGACACAGAGAGAGTAAGCCTGACACAGAGAGTGTAAAGCCTGACACAGAGAGAGTAAAGCCTGACACAGAGAGAGTAAAGCCTGACACAGAGAGAGTAAGCCTGACACAGAGAGAGTAAGCCTGACACAGAGAGAGAGTAAGCCTGACACAGAGAGAGTAAGCCTGACACAGAGAGAGTAAGCCTGACACAGAGAGAGTAAGCCTGACACAGAGAGAGTAAGCCTGACACAGAGAGAGTAAAGCCTGACACAGAGAGAGTAAAGCCTGACACAGAGAGAGTAAGCCTGACACAGAGAGAGTAAGCCTGACACAGAGAGAGTAAGCCTGACACAGAGAGAGTAAGCCTGACACAGAGAGAGTAAGCCTGACACAGAGAGAGTAAGCCTGACACAGAGAGAGTAAGCCTGACACAGAGAGAGTAAGCCTGACACAGAGAGAGTAAGCCTGACACAGAGAGAGTAAGCCTGACACAGAGAGAGTAAGCCTGACACAGAGAGAGTAAGCCTGACACAGAGAGAGTAAGCCTGACACAGAGAGAGTAAGCCTGACACAGAGAGAGTAAGCCTGACACAGAGAGAGTAAGCCTGACACAGAGAGAGTAAGCCTGACACAGAGAGAGTAAGCCTGACACAGAGAGAGTAAGCCTGACACAGAGAGAGTAAGCCTGACACAGAGAGAGTAAGCCTGACACAGAGAG
>NW_025753662.1:0-10323 GCF_021184085.1 Oncorhynchus gorbuscha | reverse complement strand
TATAATGTAATAGAATAGTACAGGACTGTATAATGTAATAGAATAGTACAGTACTGTATAATGTAATAGAATAGTACAGGACTGTATAATGTAATAGAATAGTACAGTACTGTATAATGTAATAGAATAGTACAGGACTGTATAATGTAATAGAATAGTACAGTGCACTGTATAATGTAATAAGAATAGTACAGGTGCTGTATAATGTAATAGAATAGTACAGGACTGTATAATGTAATAGAATAGTACAGGACTGTATAATGTAATATAATAGTACAGTACTGTATAATGTAATAGAATAGTACAGGACTGTATAATGTAATAGAATAGTACAGGACTGTATAATGTAATAGAATAGTACAGGACTGTATATTGTAATAGAATAGTACAGTACTGTATAATGTAATAGAATAGTACAGGACTGTATATTGCAATAGAATAGTACAGTACTGTATAATGTAATAGAATAGTACAGGACTGTATAATGTAATAGAATAGTACAGTACTGTATAATGTAATAGAATAGTACAGGACTGTATAATGTAATAGAATAGTACAGTACTGTATAATGTAATAGAATAGTACAGGACTGTATAATGTAATAGAATAGTACAGTACTGTATAATGTAATAGAATAGTACAGTACTGTATAATGTAATAGAATAGTACAGGACTGTATAATGTAATAGAATAGTACGAGTACTGTATAATGTAATAGAATAGTACGGTACTGTACATAATGTATATTTTTAGCGAAAATTTCACTTAGAAATGTCTTTGTTTTTTTTTAAAAGAAAAGCACATTTTTTGTCCATTAAAAATAACATCAAATTAATCAGAAATACAGTGTAGACATAATTAATGTTGTAAATGACTATTGTTGCTGGAAACGGCATATTTTTTTTATGGAATATCTACATAGGCATACAGAGGCCCCATTTATCAGCAACCATCACTCCTGTGTTCCAATGGCACGTTGTGTTAGCTGATCCAAGTGTATAATTTTAAAAGGCTAATTGATCATTAGAAAACCCTTTTTGCAATTATGTTAGCACAGCTAAAAACTGTTGTCCCGATTAAAGAAGCAATAAAACTGGCCTTAGACTCGTTGAGTATCTGGAGTATCAGTATTTGTGGGTTCGATTACAGGCTCAAAATGGCAAGAAACAAATAACTTTCTTCTGAAACTCGTCAGTCTATTCTTGTTCTGAGAAATGAAGGCTATTCCATGCGAGAAATTGCCAAGAAACTGAAGATCTCGTACAATGCTGTGTACTACTCCCTTCACAGAACAGAGCAAACTGGCTCTAAACAGAATAGAAAGAGGAGTGGGAGGCCCCGGTGCACAACTGAGCAAGAGGACAAGTACAGCATTGTTTATAAAACTGACCATAGATCATCACTCCAACTAAGTGTGAATACAGTAGTCCTGTGTCTCAGTTGGTAGAGCATGGTGCATGGCTTCCATTCCCAATGGGGCCACCGGCATGTACAATGTATTCACACATAATTATAAGTTCTGGGTTTGTTGTGTTCAGTTGTTCTTAGTTCTGGGTTTGTTGTGTTCAGGTCTTCTTGGTTCTGGGTTTGTTGTGTTCAGGTGGTATTGGTTCTGGGTTTGTTGTGTTCAGGTGTTCTTGGTTCTGGGTTTGTTGTGTTCAGGTGGTATTGGTTCTGGGTTTGTTGTGTTCAGGTGTTCTTAGTTCTGGGTTTATTGTGTTCAGGTGTTCTTAGTTCTGGGTTTATTGTGTTGGGGTGTTCTTAGTTCTGGGTTTATTGTGTTGGGGTGTTCTTAGTTCTGGGTTTATTGTGTTGGGGTGTTCTTAGTTCTGGGTTTGTTGTGTTGGGGTCTTCTTGGTCGTTTGTTGGTTGGGGTCTGGGTTTGTGTTCAGGTTTCTTGTTGTTTGGGGTCTTCTTTGTTCTGGGTTTGTTGTGTTGGGGTCTTCTTGGTTCTGGGTTTGTTGTGTTGGGGTCTTCTTTGTTCTGGGTTTGTTGTGTTGGGGTCTTCTTGGTTCAGGTTTGTTGACTGTGCTGTAGAGAACAGAAGAGTCCTCCTCAGCTGCTTGTGCTGCCGTGGGTCTGAAGAGAGAAAAACAGAAATGAAACAGAATCTGCATCCCCAAAAATACCTTCATATAGTCTTTATAGTGCATTACTTTGACCAAGGCCTATAAGGTTCTGGTGAAAAGTAGTGCACTAAATAGGGAATAGGGTTCCATTTGGAACACAGGAAAGTTCCTCAAAACCACCACTCTCTCATTATAGACATAGGAATCGTCTTGAGATTTCCATTGTTGGGTTTGTACTTTAAGGAAATGACACCACTAGTGGCCACCGAGGGTCAACTCTTTTGCTTATTAATGATGTCATGGTCTTCGTTCCAATAAGTAGCAGCATATGAATGAGCTGTAATCAAGAATACAGCTTGTTTACAAACCAAATCTAAAACCACTTATATGTAAATAGGACGTTATAGAAGAGGCAGATTCTTTTTGCGATTTCACTCGTTTTTTTGAGAAACTATCCCCAACCATCTATTCACTCCTCATCCTCGTTGTTCAGTCAGTGGGCTCCAAAAACACCCCAAAACATCCTTTTAGAGACTAAAAAGCTTTAAGTATATATAGTGATGCATGTCTTTAGATGTTGTACACATGAAATGGTGTCATTCTGAACTTAATCCGTAACGCCATGTTCCATGTTGTTGAGACTTGAACGATGCTTCGTCCGTTGTAGCAGCCTGATACACTGAGAACAGAACAGTTGGACGGAGAAACAGCAGGAGTCACACAAAACGGAATATAACGTTGTGGATAAAGTTCAGAATGACACAATGTCATGTGTACAACTGTTACATCTAAAGACCTGCATCACTATAGTGAGATATGTCTGTTTCTATTAGGACGTTTTGGAGCATTTGTTCCTGTGTTTTCAGAGCCTCTGTACTGCACAACGGGGATGAGGAAGGGAATTGCTGGTTGGGGAAAGTTTCTCTAAAACAAGTGAAATCACAAAGGTGTCTTGACCCGAATACAACATAGCAGTTACATCAACATTTTTAATTTGGTTGTAAAAAAGCATACTTCTCCTTTAATGTGGTGTATTCACAATGCTCTATAATAGGCTCTATGTTGTTTTAATGTGGTGTATTCACAATGCTCTATAATAGGCTCTATGTTGTTTTAATGTGGTGTATTCACAATGTTCTAGTATTGACTCTATGTTGCTGTAATGGCAGAAAATGCTCACCGGGTGGCAGCACTGGGGAGGTTGAATTTCACAGCATCGTACTGGACATCCCCATCCTCTTTCTGGGGTTGAGGCAGCTGGACAGTGGAGTACAGAGGCACTTCCTGGTTTTTGGAGTTAGAGAAGTGGACGCTGGTGTAGTGGACATCGTCCTGGTAGTATGTGGACTCTGTCTGTGCTGCAGTAGGGGCTGTGGACATGCTTGAGACGTTTTCATACACTGGACTAGGAGTCTCCTGATGGGAAGAGACAGACAACATGATGAGTAGAAAATGATTCACAAAGCAATACACATAATCTGATTGTAAGAGACTCACCCTCTACATTCTCTGATAGGCCTCTTAGTCAGAGGTGGATTTGGAGGCTCTCTTCCTGGTTTGCACATTAATTAATACATTTATTATTGAACGAATCAATGAACAAAGCAAGTTAATAAAAAGAGTTGGAGTGTAGCATCTTACAAGAATCACTCACCTGAACCACATGAGTCCAGAGAGACAGAGGATGAGAACCAGAACAACCACTATGATTCCTACAGCTGCAGTCAGAACTGAGGTTTGTTTCCCTATAATACAATATGGATGTTATGGGAACAACAGTACAATATTTGATCTAATCTGAATGTATATATAATTATAAAACAAAGTGTTACAAGCTAAAGTATAATTATTAATATTAGTTTGAAACATCATTTTGTGTTGAAATATATATAAGATGAAACTCCACCTGGTATAATGATCATCAGAGCTGTAGAGTTCCTAGATCCTCTTCTATTCCAGGCCTCACAGTGGTAATGTCCACTGTCCTTAGACTTGAAGTTACTGATGTTGTACATCTGTCCACATCCATTTAGAAAAGTCTCATTTTGAAAGTACCAGGTGTATTTGTCCACAGGTGGGTTGGCATCACTGCTGCAGGTCAGAGTCACTGAACTGCCCTCCACTATTCACCAGAGGGACTGACTGACACTGAGGTGTTCCTTGGACCATCTGGGTAAGGAGAATTTGTCCGACGGACAGCAGTATATTTTATGACAGTAGTATATTTACAAATGATATGTCATGTCAACAATAAATGATCTGTTGTCAGAGAACTATCTAAAACTCTAACTTACACAACACTAATATAATTAATAAATACATATTTGGAGATGCTTTAGGACTACTTCATTTAGTTATAATTGTTTTGCTACCTTATCATTCAAACACTGAGCTGTACTTTACTCACACTTCACATCCATGTTAATGGTCCTAGACCTGTCTGTCCCCATCTCATTCCAGGCCTCACAGTAATACTCTCCAGTGTCAGATGACCGGATTTGGTTGAAGACATGCTGTGGTCCTGTCATACTCTGATAGTCACCTCCATTCTTCTTGTACCACCAGGTGTAACTCTGGACAGGTGGGTTGGCATCACTGCTGCAGGTCAGAGTCACTGAACTGCCCTCCACTATTTCACCAGAGGGACTGACTGACACTGAGGTGTTCCTTGGACCATCTGGTAAAGGAGAATTTGTCCGACGGACAGTAGTATATTTATGACAGTAGTATATTTACAAATGATATGTCATGTCAACAATAAATGATCTGTTAAGTCAGAGAACTATCTAAAACTCTAACTTACACAACACGTTAATATAATTAATAAATACATATTTGGAGATGCTTTAGGACTACTTCATTTAGTTATAATTGTTTTGCTACCTTATCATTCAAACACTGAGCTGTACTTTACTCACACTTCACATCCATGTTAATGGTCCTAGACCTGTCTGTCCCCATCTCATTCCAGGCCTCACAGTAATACTCTCCAGTGTCAGATGACCGGATTTGGTTGAAGACATGCTGTGGTCCTGTCATACTCTGATAGTTACCTCCATTCTTCTTGTACCACCAGGTGTAACTCTGGACAGGTGGGTTGGCATCACTGCTGCAGGTCAGAGTCACTGAACTGCCCTCCACTATTTCACCAGAGGGACTGACTGACACTGTGGTCTTTGGTTTATCTGATGGAAAATAACAAATGTTTTGTCAAAGTAATATTAATTAGTAAAAAAAATATATTTTTTGTTCTGTAATGATTGATAAAGTAAGACATGTCTCTTTAACCTGAATACATGATACTTGCTAAGTAGAATTCTGTACTATTGTAATGTACTCACACACTGTAGGAGACAGATGGCCTTTACAGCACAGAAGTAACTGTCTGCATCCTCACTGCTGATGGAATACATGGGGAGGTGCTCATCTAGATTTGTCCGTTCTGTACCAGATGTAGGTGGGGTTGTCAGTCAGAGTACAGGTGGTGCTACAGGTCAGTGTCTTCTGTCCTCTGCAGCAGGAGTCACCCTTCACCTGCAGACCTGAAACAATATGTATAAAACCACATACACCTCTGTGTTAACAGGATGGTTCATATATTTATCTTGTAATTCATTATGATTTACAGTTGTATCATACAGTGTAGTATTACCTGTGACAGACAGAGTTGTTCCTGGAAACTATGACCCCAGTCAAAGTTGTTTGTTTTAAAAGTGAAGCGGCTACTCAGCTGAGTCCCTCTCTCAGATCTGTGATTCTCAGGGTGAAGGGACCTCTGATGTTCCAGTGTATTCCACACGACCTGCCATACCCTGGGTCAGTGGTTAGGTCTTCAAGTGTCGACTTATCACTTCTAAACCAGAATGATGATGTGGTGGAATAATGACCAACAGTACAGGATATGTCCACTGTGACCCCTTCAAGACACAGATTCTCCTCTTGGTGTAAGTCACTCTGTTGCATCTCTGACCCTGAACACCTGGAAACACAGTGAATAACAAGAGGACAACTACTTATATTTACTCAATGATAGAATCTATCTAGTAATGCTCAAAGTTCTCAAGGTATTGTCATAGTGGTTAAACCAAACACACAGTATAATGTTATTAAATGAACACTCACACACCGCAGGAGAGTGGAGGTCCTCATGGCCTTTTACAGCACAGGAGTAACTGTCTGCATCACTAAAGACTGGGTCTTTGTACAGGGGGAGTGCCTCCTTTTGATTTGTTGTCCGTTCTTGTACCAGATGTAGGGTGGGGTTGCTCAGTCAGAGTACAGGTGGTGACAGGTCAGTGTCACCCAATCCTGGCCAGAGTCCACCAGTCACCTTCACCTGAAGACCTGGAGAAGATCACAGCATTAAACCCTATCACTGACTTATCTTGTTTATACAAAGATGGAAGAAATCCTCATTTATACTGCAAATCTGTTTCAAACACAAACCAAGACATTTCTTTCCTAAACTAAATGTAATTCAACAGTTTAACTATAAAGCATGTAACTGTACCTGTGACAGACAGAGTGACTCCAGGATCTCCATAATATTTCCCTCTGTGGTTATCTGTTATAAATCTGAACATGTACTCAGCTGAGTCACTCTCTCTCAGGTCTGTGATTTTCAGGTTGTGACATTCTTCTTATCCCCATGATACACCAGACGACCTGCATACTCTGGGGTTCTGACCTAGCTCTTTAGGTTCTACACCAGTCCCCATTCAGTGAACCAGAGTTGTTGTGACTGTATGACCACTGGGATATGTGTAAGACAGAACAGATCCACTGTTGACCCCCTTCAAGGTACAGATACTCTGAGTGGTGTATGTCACACCCAGCCATCCTGACCCAGTACCACTGAAACACAAGTCACACAACACAATGGTATCAGAATTAGAACAAGGTATTCTGGCTCACACTTTGTTAGGGTTTGTCACACTTTGTTGCCGTAGTTCCTGATTGAAACCACAGATAATCATCACTCAGTGAGCTGTGAAACATAAACTATTTAAAGTGAAGTGTGGAGATGCCTAACAGAACACAAGCAAATGTAACACACATGTCTGTAGATTGACAAACATATGTTGCTATGAATGAGACCATACCTGTCAGCAGACCAGAGAAAGACCACCAACACACTTCCTGCTAAGTTCTCAAGACCATTGTTGCATCTCCCACCCTGCAGTCTTAGAAACATAAACAACAACTCACTCTATAGCTGGTGAATAACTACATACAAACCATCAGGGGGCAGCAGGTAGGACTCTAGTCAAAAGTAGTAATTTTGAGGAGGAAATATGCGTCATTTGGAATGCAGGTATAACAACACATCATCATCACAGCCTTGAGATATGGTGTGTAAATAACATCCATCATAATAGTTTGGGTAATATGGTGTGTCAGTGGTATCGCAGGCAGTCTAGCGGTTAAGAACGTTGGGCCAGTAACTGAAACATTACTGGTTCAAATCCCAGACCTGGCAGGTGGAAACCTCTGCCATTTTGAGCAAGGCAGTTACCACCAGCTTGAATGATAACTCCTGTCCCCAAGCTGTGAGGATGAACAAACAAGTCACACATCCCATTTATATCATCATTATATGATAGTGTCTGTATCCACAAGGTGTCCCAGAGTAGGATCTAGTTTTCCCATTTAGATCATCATTATATGATAGTGTCTGTATTCTAGGGTGCAGAGTAGGATCTAGTTTTCCCATTTAGATCATCATTATATGATAGTGTCCTGTATTCACAAGGTGTCCCAGAGTAGGATCTAGTTTTCCCATTTTAGATCATCATTATATGATAGTGTCTGTATCCACAAGGTGTCCCAGAGTAGATCTAGTTTTCCCATTTAGATCATCATTATATGATAGTGTCTGTATCCACAAGGTGTCCCAGAGTAGGATCTAGTTTTCCCATTTAGATCATCATTATATGATAGTGTCTGTATCACAAGGTGTCCCAGAGTAGGATCTAGTTTTCCCATTTAGATCATCATTATATGATAGTGTCTGTATTCACAAAGTGTCCCAGAGTAGGATCTAGGCTTTCCCATTTGATCATGTTATATGATAGTGTCTGTATTCACAAGGTGTCCCAGAGTAGGATCTAGTTTTCCCATTTAGATCATCATTATATGATAGTGTCTGTATCCACAAGGTGTCCCAGAGTAGGATCTAGTTTTCCCATTTAGATCATCATTATATGATAGTGTCTGTATTCACAAAGTGTCCCAGAGTAGGATCTAGTTTTCCCATTTTAGATCATCATTATATGATAGTGTCTGTATCCACAAGGTGTCCCAGAGTAGGATCTAGTTTTTTTCCCATTTAGATCATAATTATGTGATAGTGTCTGTATTCACAAAGTGTCCCAGAGTAGGATCTAGTTTTCCCATTTAGATCATCATTATATGATAGTGTCTGTATCCACAAGGTGTCCCAGAGTAGGATCTAGTTTTCCCATTTAGATCATCATTATATGATAGTGTTCGTATCCACAAGGTGTCCCAGAGTAGGATCTAGTTTTCCCATTTATATCATCATTATATGATAAAGCCCGTATCCACAAGGTGTCCCAGAGTAGGATCTAGTTTTCCCATTTAGATCATCATTATATGATAGTGTCTGTATCCACAAGGTGTCCTAAAGTAGGATCTAGTTTTCCCATTTATATCATCATTATATGATAGTGTCTGTATCCACAAGGTGTCCCAGAGTAGGATCTAGTTTTCCCATTTAGATCATCATTATATGATCTGTATTCACAAAGTGTCCCAGAGTAGGATCTAGTTTTCCCATTTAGATCATCATTATATGATAGTGTCTGTATCCACAAGGTGTCCCAGAGTAGGATCTAGTTTTCCCATTTTAGATCATCATTTATATGATAGTGTCTGTATCCACAAGTGTCCCAGAGTAGGATCTAGTTTTTTCCATTTAGATCATCATTATATGATAGTGTCTGTATCCACAAAGTGTCCCAGAGTAGGACCTAGTTTTCCCATTTAGATCATCATTATATGATAGTGTCTGTATCCACAAGGTGTCCTAGAGTAGGATCTAGTTTTCCATTTAGATCATCATTATATGATAGTGTCTGTATCCACAAGGTGTCCCCAGAGTAGGATCTAGTTTTCCCCATTTAGATCATCATTATATGATAGTGTCTGTATTCACAAAGTGTCCAGAGTAGGGGATCTAGTTTTCCCATTTAGATCATCATTATATGATAGTGTCTGTATCCACAAGGTGTCCTAGAGTAGGATCTAGTTTTCCCATTTAGATCATCATTATATGATAGTGTCTGTATTCACAAGGTGTCCCAGAGTAGGATCTAGTTTTCCCATTTAGATCATCATTATATGATAGTGATCCACAAGAGAGTAGACTAGTTTTCCCATTTAGATCATCATTATAAGGATAGTGTCATCCACAAGGTGTCCCAGAGAAATTCTAGTTTTCCCATTTAGATCATCATTATATGATAGTGTCTGTATCCACAAGGTGTCCCAGAGTAGGATCTAGTTTTCCCATTTAGATCATCATTATATGATAGTGTCTGTATCCACAAGGTGTCCCAGAGTAGGATCTAGTTTTCCATTTAGATCATCATTATATGATAGTGTCTGTATCCACAAAGTGTCCCAGAGTAGGATCTAGTTTTCCCATTTAGATCATCATTATATGATAGTGTCTGTATTCACAAAGTGTCCCAGAGTAGGATCTAGTTTTCCCTTTTATATCATCATTATATGATAGTGTCTGTATTCACAAGGTGTCCCAGAGTAGGATCTAGTTTTCCCATTTAGATCATAATTATATGATAGTGTCTGTATTCACAAGGTGTCCCAGAGTAGGATCTAGTTTTCCCATTTAGATCATCATTATATGATAGTGTCTGTATTCACAAAGTGTCCCAGAGTAGGATCTAGTTTTCCCATTTAGATCATCATTATATGATAGTGTCTGTATCCACAAGGTGTCCCAGAGTAGGATCTAGTTTTCCCTTTTATATCATCATTATATGATAGTGTCTGTATTCACAAGGTGTCCCAGAGTAGGATCTAGTTTTCCCATTTAGATCATAATTATATGATAGTGTCTGTATTCACAAGGTGTCCCAGAGTAGGATCTAGTTTTCCCATTTAGATCATCATTATATGATAGTGTCTGTATCCACAAAGTGTCCCGTGAGTAGGATCTAGTTTTCCCATTTTAGATCATCATTATATGATAGTGTCTGTATTCACAAAG
>NW_025753661.1:0-10324 GCF_021184085.1 Oncorhynchus gorbuscha | reverse complement strand
CTGGCTTTGAGACTGAGCCCATGCAGCTGGGAGGGATTCGCATCTCGACTAAGGAGAGGGAACGGAGGATCACCAACCGCCTGTGCCTCTATTGCGGAGTTGCTGGACATTTTGTTAATTCATGTCCAGTAAGAGGCCAGAGCCCATCAGTAAGCGGAGGGCTACTGGTGAGCGCTACTACTCAGGTCTCTTCATCTAGATCTTGTACTACTATGTCGGTCCATCTACGCTGGACCGGTTCGGGTGCTACATGCAGTGCCTTGATTGACTCTGGGGCTGAGGGTTGTTTCATGGACGAAGCATGGGTTCGGAAACATAACATTCCTTTCAGACCGTTAGACAAGCCTACGCCCATGTTTGCCTTAGATGGTAGTCATCTTCCCAGTATCAAATTTGAGACACTACCTTTAACTCTCACAGTATCTGGTAACCACAGTGAGACTATTTCTTTTTGATTTTCCGTTCACCGTTTACACCTGTTGTTTTGGGTCATCCCTGGCTAGTATGTCATAATCCTTCTATTAATTGGTCTAGTAATTCTATCCTATCCTGGAACGTTTCTTGTCATGTGAAGTGTTTAATGTCTGCCATCCCTCCCGTTTCTTCTGTCCCTACTTCTCAGGAGGAACCTGGCGATTTGACAGGAGTGCCGGAGGAATATCATGATCTGCGCACGGTCTTCAGTCGGTCCCGAGCCAACTCCCTTCCTCCTCACCGGTCGTATGATTGTAGTATTGATCTCCTTCCGGGGACCACTCCTCCTCGAGGTAGACTATACTCTCTGTCGGCTCCCGAACGTAAGGCTCTCGAGGATTATTTGTCTGTGTCTCTTGACGCCGGTACCATAGTGCCTTCTTCTTCTCCGGCCGGGCGGGGTTCTTTTGTTAAGAAGGGGTACTCTGCGCCCCTGCGTGGATTATCGAGGAGCTGAATGACATAACGGTTAAGAATCGTTATCCGCTTCCCCTTATGTCATCAGCCTTCGAGATTCTGCAGGGAGCCAGGTGCTTTTACTAAGTTGGACCTTCGTAACTTACCATCTCGTGCGCATCAGAGAGGGGACAGTGAAACGGCGTTTAACATCCGTTAGGGCATTTTGAGTACCGGGTTCTGCCGTT
Source organism: Oncorhynchus gorbuscha (assembly GCF_021184085.1). NCBI lineage: Eukaryota > Metazoa > Chordata > Actinopteri > Salmoniformes > Salmonidae > Oncorhynchus > Oncorhynchus gorbuscha. The sequence continues at coordinate 9,206 of NW_025753661.1, read as the reverse complement.
CGGTCTCGCCAATGCGCCAGCTGTTTTCAGGCATTAGTTAATGATGTTCTGAGAGACATGCTGAACATCTTTGTTTTTGTCTATCTTGACGATATCCTGATTTTTTCTCCGTCCTCGAGATTCATGTTCAGCACGTTCGACGTGTTCTACAGCGCCTTTTAGAGAATTGTCTCTACGTAAAGGCTGAGAAGTGCTCTTTTCATGTCTCCTCCGTTACTTTTCGGTTCCGTTATTTCGCTGAAGGCATTCAGATGGATCCTAAGGTCCAAGCTGTCAGTGATTGGCCCGTTCAAGGTCACGTGTCGAGTTGCAGCGCTTTTAGGTTTCGCTAATTTCTATCGGCGTTTCATTCGTAATTTCGGTCAAGTTGCTGCCCCTCTCACAGCTCTTACTTCTGTCAAGACGTGTTTTAAGTGGTCGGTTCCGCCCAGGGAGCTTTTGATCTTCTAAAAGAACGTTTTACGTCCGCTCTATCCTCGTTACTCTGACGTCACTGACAATTCATTGTCGAGGTTGGCCTTCAGAGGGAAGCGTGGGAGCCATTCTATCCCAGCGCTTCCAGTCTGACGATAAGGTTCATCCTTGCGCTTATTTTTCTCATCGCCTGTCGCCATCTGAGCGCAACTATGATGTGGGTAACCGTGAACTGCTCGCCATCCGCTTAGCCCTAGGCGAATGGCGACAGGCAGTGGTTGGAGGGGGCGACCGTTCCTTTTGTCGTTTGGACAGACCATAAGAACCTTGAGTACATCCGTTCTGCCAAACGACTTAATGCCCGTCAAGCTCGTTGGGCGTTGTTTTTATTTCGTTTCGAGTTTGTGATTTCTTACCGTCCGGGTAGCAAGAACACCAAGCCTGATGCCTTATCCCGTCTGTTTAGTTCTTCTGTGGCTTCTACTGATCCCCGAGGGGGATTCTTCCTTATGGGCGTGTTGTCGGGTTAACAGTCTGGGAATTGAAAGACAGGTTAAGCAAGCACTCACGCACACTGCGTGCCGCGCGCTTGTCCCTAACCTCCTTTTTCGTTTCCTGTTTCCACTCGTCTGGCTGTTCTTCAGTGGGCTCACTCTGCCAAGTTAGCTGGTCATCCGGTGTTAGAGGCACTCTTCGTCTATTCGCCAGCGCTTTTGGTGGCCGACTCAGGAGCGTGACACGCGCCGTTTCGTGGCTGCTTGTTCGGACTGCGCGCAGACTAAGTGGGTAACTCTCCTCCTGCCGGTCGTCTCAGACCGCTCCCCGTCCTTCTCGACCATGGTCTCCATCGCCTTAGACTTCATTACCGGTCTGCCTTTGTCTGCGGGAAGACTGTGAGCCGCCAATAAACGCAGGATTAAGAGTCCAAGGTATTGTTGCGGCCAGAGAGTGTGGCTTTCCACTCGCAACCTTCCTCTTACGACAGCTTCTCGTAAGTTGACTCCGCGGTTCATTGGTCCGTTCCGTGTCTCCCAGGTCGTCCAATCCTGTCGCTGTGCGACTGCTTCTTCAACGACATCTTCGTCGCGTCCATCTGTCTTCCATGTCTCCTGTGTTAAGCCCTTTCTTCGCACCCCCGTTCGTCTTCCCTCCCCCTCCCCGTCCTTGTCCGACGCACCTATTTACAAGGTACATAAGATCATGGACATGCGTTCTCGAGACGGGGTCACCAATACTTAGTGGATTGGGAGGGTTACGGTCCTGAGGAGAGGAGTTGGGTTCCGTCTCGGGACGTGCTGGACCGTTCACTCATCGATGATTTCCTCCGTTGCCGCCAGATTCCTCCTCGAGTGCGCCAGGAGGCGCTGATGAGTGGGGGTACTGTCATGTTTGTCATTTATTATCATGTCTTGTCCCTGTGCTCCCCATTCTGTTCGTTTCCCTCTACTGGTCTTGTTAGGTTCTTTCCCTCTTTCTATCCCTCTCTCTCCCCCTCCCTCTCTCACTCTCTCGCTCTCTCTTTCTCTCTGTCGTTCCGTTCCTGCTCCCAGCTGTTCCTATTCCCCTAATCATCATTTAGTCTTCCCACACCTGTTCCCGATCCTTTCCCTGATTAGAGTCCCTATTTATGCCTTTGTGTTCCGTTCCTGTCCCGTCGGTTCCTTGTTTAGTATTCACCGTGCTGTGATTGTGTTTCGCCCTGTCCTGTCGTGTTTTTGCCTTCATCAGATGCTGCGTGTGAGCAGGTGTCTCTGTCAACTACGGCCTGCGCCTACCTGAAGCGACCTGCAGTCTGTGGCCGCTTCTCTTGTTATTCCCCCTCTACAGACTAGAGGATTTCTGTTATTCCCTGTTTGGACTTGAATAAACTCTGTTTCTGTTAAGTCGCTTTTGGGTCCTCTTTCACCAGCATGACAACTTCTCTGTCTTATCCGCTGTCCTGTGTGAATTTAAGTATGCTCTCTCTAATTCTCTCTTTCTCGCTTTCTCTCTCTCGGAGGACCTGAGCTCTAGGACCATGCCTCAGGACTACCTGGCATGATGACTCCTTGCTGTCCCCAGTCCACCTGGCCGTGCTGCTGCTCCAGTTTCAACTGTTCTGCCTGCGGCTATGGAATCCTGACCTGTTCACCGGACGTGCTAACTGTCCCAGACCTGCTGTTTTCAACTCTCTAGAGACAGCAGGAGTGGTAGAGATACTCTTAATGATCGGCTATGAAAAGCCAACTGACATTTATTCCTGAGATGCTGACTTGCTGCACCCTCGACAACTACTGTGATTATTATTATTTGACCATGCTGGTCATTTATGAACATTTGAACATCTTGGCCATGTTCTGTTATAATCTCCACCCGGCCCAGCCAGAAGAGGACTGGCCACACATCATAGCCTGGTTCCTCTCTAGGTTCCTTCCTAGGTTTTGGCCTTTCTAGGAAGTTTTTCCTAGCCACCGTGCTTCTTCACCTGCATTGCATGCTGTTTGGGGTTTTAGGCTGGGTTTCTATACAGCATTTTGAGATATCAGCTGATGTACAAAGGGCTATATAAATACATTTGATTTGATTTGATTTAATGTCTCAATTGTCTCAAGGCTTAAAAATGATTATTTAACCTGTCGTCTCCCTTCATCTACACTGATTGAAGTGTATTTAACAAGTGACATCAATAAGGGATCATAGTTTTCACCTGGATTCAGCTGGTCAGTCTGTCATAGAAGAGCAGGTGTTCTTAATGTTTTGTATGCCCAGTGTGTAGCATTTTCAAAGTCATCAACAGCTATTGTTTCAATCCTATGGTGGCATAGCCATGGTAGCCAAAATAATGGCTTGCAAAGCATTTTCATACATGATTCTAAGCATGATGGGATGTTAATTGCTTAATTAACTCAGGAATCACACCTGCAGGGCCTTCGGAAAGTATTCAGACCCCTTGACTTTTTACACATTTTGTTCAGTTACAGCCTTATTCTAAAATGTATTTAATCATTTTTTTTCACACATCAATCTACACACAATACCTGATCATGACAAAAACAGGTTTAGACATTTTTGCAAAATGAAAACTGAAATACCACATTTATATTAGAATTCACACAATTTACTCAGTACTTTGTTGAAGCACCTTTGGCAGCGATTACAGCCTCAAGTCTTATTGAGTATGACACTACAAGCTTAGCACACGTGTATTTGGAGAGTTTCTCCCATTCTTCTCTGCAGATCCTGTCAAGTTGGATGGGGAGCGTCGCTGCAAAGCTATTTTCATGTCTCTCCAGAGATGTTTGATATGCTTCAAGTCCTCGCTCTGGCTGGACCACTCAAGGACACTCAGACTTGTCCCAAATCCACACCTGCGTTGTCTTGGCTATGTGCTTAGGGTTGTTGTCCTGTTGGAACGTGAACCATTGCCCCAGTCTGAGGTCCTGAGCACTCTGGAGCAGGTTTTCATCAAGGATCTCTCTGTACTTTGCTCCGTTCATCTTCCCTCAATCCTGACTAGTCTCCCAGTCCCTGCCGCTGAGAAACATCCCCACAGCATGATGCTGCCACCACCATTGTCACGCCCTGACCTTAGAGATCCTTTAAATTCTCTATTTGGTAAGTCAAAGTTTCTTTGTTGGCCGAGTATGGTTCCCAATCAGAGACAGCTGCCTATCGTTGTCTCTGATTTGGAATCCTACTTAGGCAGCCCTTTTTCCCACCTTCTGTTGTGGGATCTTGTCTTTGGTTGTTGCATGTCTTTGTTCTCCTAGCTTTACGTTCGTTGAGTTGTTTATTGTTTTTGGTGGAACATTTAAAATTAAAAGAAAACGTACGCCTACCACACTGCACCTTGGTCTACCCTTAACGACTAACGTAACAACCACCTGGGATGGTGCCAGGTTTCCTCCAAACATTCCTCCAGACGCTTGGCATTCAGGCCAAAGAGTTTAATCTTTAATTTATCAGACCAGAGAATCTTATTTCTCATGTCTGAGTCCTTTAGGTGCCTTTGGCAAACTCCAAGTTGGCTGTCATGTGCTTTTACTGAGGAGTGGCTTCCGCCTGGCCACTACCACAAAGGCCTGATTGGTGGAGTGCTGCAGAGATGGTTGTCCTTCTGGAAGGTTCTCCCATCTCCACAGACGAACACTGGAGATCTGTCAGAGTGACCATTGGGTCCTTGCTCACCTCCCTGACCAAGGCCCTTCTCCCCTGATTGCTCAGTTTGGCCAGGCGGACAGCTCTATGAAGAGTCTTGGTAGTTCCAAACATCTTCTGTTTAAGAATGATGGAGACCACTGTGTCCTTGGGGACCTTCAATGCTGCAGAATTGTTTTGGAACCCTTCCCCAGATCTGTGCCTCGACACAAGCATGTCTCTCAGCTCTACAGACAATTCCTTCAACCTCATGGCTTGGTTTTGCTCTGACGTGCACTGTTCACTGTGGGACCTTATATAGACAGGTGTGTGCCTTCCCAAATCATATCCAAACAATTGAATTTACAACAGGTGGACTCCAATCAAGTCATAGAAACATCTCAAGGATGATCAATGGAAACAGGATGCACCTGAGCTCAATTTCGAGACTCATAGCAAAGGGTCTGAATACTTCTGTAAATAAGGCATTTCTGTTTTTTATATTTATACATTTGCAAAAATGTATAAAAACCTGTTTTCGCTTTGTCATTATGGTATATTGTTTGTAGATTGATGAGGGAGAAAATAATTATGTCAATTTTAGAATAAGGATGTAACATAACAAGATGTGGAAAAAGGGAAGGAGTCTGAATACCTTCCCGAATGCACTGTAGTATGTGGACCTCCCACTATGACTCATCGGGAGAGCATGCAGTTTATTAGGCTACAGATTTTGTTTTTAATGTTTAGCTTCACAGGGTGGTGAAAGTGCAAGGTGATGAGCTTGATGCAACTTTCCAATAATATCGAGGGTCTTCTAATGGTGACATGATAAACGGCGTTTGGCTGCCGTTTTACAAATAAAAATAATCTCGGTCTTTTATGCGCGATCAAGCCAACTGCGTGCAGATTGTGCTGTTGGCTAGAGCGCACGTGCAAAGGTCAGCGTTGTCACCATCCCTATCAGCAGAGTTGAAAATGCGATGGAAACCCATTTAACTTGTGTTTGTTACTCGGTACATAGTTTACCCTGTCATCACACAGACCATTTTATCTGTAACAAGTCAATTTGGTGGGAAAATCTGCATATTGTTTTTATGCAGATTGTTTTATATTCGCATGAAAATCTGTCACCAATTGGATGGAAACCTAACTACTGACTTAGTTTTGCTTTAATTCTAGTTTGTCTACAAATGAATAATTGATGTGTTGGATTCAGGTCTCCATCTAAACCAAAAATCAAACTATCCAATGTTAAATGTTGATATTTGGTTGCATTGTCAACCAAACAAAATTCAATATTACTTTTGTAATACAGTAAATAGCCTAAAGTGAAGGCTATTTTGCAAACTAATGTAACATTCAACCTTAAAATGAGTAACACATCCATGGCCACATTTTGAGGCTACTGTAGCAATACATGGCTAATGTTATCCTATAAACCATGCATGATCAAGATAGCACTCAAAGGCCAATCGCAGATCTGTGGAGATCTTCACAATTTCTGTAATAATCTTTGCAGAATGTGGAAAGGCATGAACTGAACAAAAATATAAACGCAACATGCAACAATTTGAAAGATTTTACTGAGTTACAGTTCATGTAAGGAAATCAGTCAATTGAAATAAATGAATTTGAACTCTATGGATTTCACATGACTGGGAATAGTAATACACATCTGTTGGTCACAGATACATTAAAAAAAGTAGGAGCTTGGATCAGAAAACCAGTCAGTATCTGGTCTGACCATTATTTGCCACATCTCCTTCAGATAGAGTTGATAAGGCTGTTAATTGTGGCCCGTGGAATGTTGACCCACTCCTCTTCAGTGGCTGTACAAAGTTAATGGATATTGGCGGGAACTGGAACACGCTGTCGTACACATCGATCCATAGCATCCCAAACATGATCAAGTGGTGACATATCTGATGAGTATGCAGTGGGAAACTGGGACATTTTCAACTTGCAGGAATTTTGTAGGTTCTCACGACATGAGAACGTGCATTATCATGCTGAAACATGAGGTGATGGCAGCGGATGAAAAGCACTACAATGGGCCTCAGTATCTTGTCACGGTATCTCTGTGCGTTCAAATTGCCGTGGATACAATTTTGGTCGTTATCCGTAGCTTATGTCTGCCCGTACCATAACCCCACTGCCACCATGGGGCACTCTGTTCACAACTTTGACATCAGCAAACCGCTCGCCCACACGACACCATACTGCCATCTGCCCAGTACAGTTGAAACCGGGATTAGTCTGTGAAGAGCACACTTCTCTAGCGTGCCAGTGGCCATTGAAGGAGAGCATTTGCCCACTGATGTTGGTTATGATGCCGAACTGCAGTCAGGTCCAGATGAGGATGATGAGCACACAGATGAGGGAAGAACACAGATGAGGGAAGAACACAGATGACCTTCCTGAGACGATTTCTGACAGTTTGTGCAGAAATATTTTGGTTGTGCAAACCCACAGTTTCATCGGCTGGTCTCAGACGATCCCGTAGGTGAAGAAGCCAGATGTGCGGTTGTGAGGCCGGTTGGACGTACTGCCAAATTCTCTTAAATGTGGTTGGAGGTGGATTATGGTAGATAAATTAACATACAATTCTCTGGCAACAACCCTGGTGGACATTCCTGCACTCAGCATGCCAATTACACACTCCCTCAAAACAAGAGACATCTGTAGCATTGTGTTGTGTGACAAAACTGCACGTTTTAGAGTGGCATTTTATTGTCCCGGCATGCTGATTAATCAGCTTCTTGATGTGTCACACCTGTCAGGTGGATGGATTATCTTGGCAAAGGACAAATGCTTGTAACGGTGTTCGTCTGTTGAAGAAAGAGAGTCGGACCGAAATGCAGCGTGTTGGTTACTCATGACTTTAATGAAATTAATCGCGGTACATGAAATAACTGATACTAACTACAAAAACAACAGAACGGAACGTGAAACTAATTACAGCCTTGGTGTGATCCTGGACAACACCCTGTCGTTCTCAACCAACATCAAGGCGGTGGCCCGTTCCTGTAGGTTCATGCTCTACAACATCCGCAGAGTACGACCCTGCCTCACACAGGAAGCGGCGCAGGTCCTAATCCAGGCACTTGTCATCTCCCGTCTGGATTACTGCAACTCGCTATTGGCTGGGCTCCCTGCCTGTGCCATTAAACCCCTTCAACTCATCCAGAACGCCGCAGCCCGTCTGGTGTTCAACCTTCCCAAGTTCTCTCACGTCACCCCGCTCCTCCGTTCTCTCCACTGGCTTCCAGTTGAAGCTCGCATCCGTTACAAGACCATGGTGCTTGCCTACGGAGCTGTGAGGGAAACGGCACCTCAGTACCTCCAGGCTCTGATCAGGCCCTACACCCAAACAAGGGCACTGCGTTCATCCACCTCTGGCCTGCTCGCCTCCCTACCACTGAGGAAGTACAGCTCCCGCTCAGCCCAGTCAAAGCTGTTCGCTGCTCTGGCCCCCCAATGGTGGAACAAACTCCCTCACGACGCCAGGACAGCGGAGTCAATCACCACCTTCCGGAGACACCTGAAACCCCACCTCTTTAAGGAATACCTTGGATAGGATAAGTATTCCCCCCCCCCTATAAGATTTAGATGCACTATTGTAAAGTGACTGTTCCACTGGATGTCATAAGGTGAATGCACCAATTTGTAAGTCGCTCTGGATAAGAGCGTCTGCTAAATGACTTAAATGTAAATGTAAATGTCTATCTGGTGACTACAACACAGAGACAGGAACAAACACCCACGAAATACAAAGCGAACTCAGGCTACCTAAATACGGTTCCCAATCAGAGACAACGATAAGTACCTGACTCTAAATGAGAATCGCCTCAGGCAGCCAAACCTATACCACACCCCTAATCAGCCGCGATCCCAAATAATACAAACCCCAATACGAAAACAACATATAAACCCATGTCACACCCTGGCCAACCCAAACATATAACAAAAACACAAAATACAATGACCAAGGCGTGACAGAACCCCCCCCCCCCTAAGGTGCGGACTCCCGGACACACCTCAAGAGCATAGGGAGGGTCCGGGTGGGCGTCTGTCCATGGTGGCGGTTCTGGCTCGGGACGTGGACCCCACTCCATTAATGTCCTAGTTCCTCCCCTTCGCGTCCTGGGATAATCCACCTTCTCCGCCGACCATGGACTAATAGTCCTCACCCAGATCCCCACATAACTGAGGAGCAGCTCGTGACAGAGGGGCAGCTCAGGACAGAGGGGCATCTCAGGACAGAGGGGCAGCTCGGGACAGAAGCAGCCCGGGACTGAGGGGAAGCCCGATACTGAGAGGAAGCCCAGTACTGAGAGGAAGTCCAGTACTGAGAGGAAGCTCGGGCAGGTAGTAGGCTCCGGTAAATCCTGGCTGGCTGGCGGAACTGGAAGATTCAGGTTGACACGCAGATCTGGAAGAGACTGGTTGTCTGGCAGATCTGGAAGAGACTGGTTGTCTGGCGGCGCTGGGCTGACTGGGAGCACTGGCGGCGCTGGGCAGACTGGGAGCACTGGCGGCGCTGGGCAGACTGGGAGCACTGGCGGCGCTGGGCAGACTGGAGACTCCGGCAGCGCAGGAGAGGAGAAAGGCTTTGGCTGCGCTAAACAGGTGGGAGACTCCGACAGCGAAGGAGAGGAGAAAAGCACTGGCTG
>NW_025753660.1:0-10325 GCF_021184085.1 Oncorhynchus gorbuscha | reverse complement strand
ATGTGTTGCTGACCTTTTTAAAGGTAGCCCATCCAGCCATCAGCAAAGTGTAGTCATGACCTTTTCTATGTGTTGCTGACCTTTTTAAAGGTAGCCCATCCAGCCATCAGCAAAGTGTAGTCATGACCTTTTCTATGTGTTGCTGACCTTTTAAAGGTAGCCCATCCAGCCATCAGCAAAGTGTAGTCATGACCTTTTCTATGTGTTGCTGACCTTTTAAAGGTAGCCCATCCAGCCATCAGCAAAGTGTAGTCATGACCTTTTCTATGTGTTGCTGACCTTTTTAAAGGTAGCCCATCCAGCCATCAGCAAAGTGTAGTCATGACCTTTTCTATGTGTTGCTGACCTTTTTAAAGGTAGCCCATCCAGCCATCAGCAAAGTGTAGTCATGACCTTTTCTATGTGTTGCTGACCTTTTTAAAGGTAGCCCATCCAGCCATCAGCAAAGTGTAGTCATGACCTTTTCTATGTGTTGCTGACCTTTTTAAAGGTAGCCCATCCAGCCATCAGCAAAGTGTAGTCATGACCTTTTCTATTAATCCATCTGTCTCTCAGCCATGTAAATGCGAACAAGATTCAACAACTGAAGACTAAGCTTGTATGCTGTTTCAATAACTTAACTTAACTGTAATTATTTTTTCTGTCATTGAACTTTGTGATGTATATGGTGGGAATGTTCTCTGTGTTAATTTAATTAGCACAATTCACTGACATGCTGGACTGACATGCTAGCTGCTGTTCAGGAGTGTAACATTTGCTGTTGGGGACAACTTATACAGTTGTCAATGGTACTTTGCTTTCTAGATTTATTTTTTGTCTCTCAAGCAACACTGTGTGTGGCTCTTCTGTCGCTGGGTCTGTTGCTGTTTTGAAACCGCTGGCAGACTGATACAGTTTTCTGCGTAGAAATACATTTCTTGGCAGGTACCTAGGCCCATGGCAGGTATTGTTAAGGGCGTAACTAGATAAAATTAAATAGTGTCTGTTGCTGCTTTGAAAAAAGTTTTAATTCTGAAAATGTAAATAGTTTATCATAATATCTTGTACAGTCCAGTGTAAAGTTTTTAATTGAACTTTAAAAAAAGGTTGCCATCATATTTGTGTTCACTTTCTTCTTCATACAGTACAAAAGGACAGCTACTTGCTAAGGATATTATTGTTAAATTTAAAAAAGGAGAAGGTACTAAAATATTTTATTTTGCTTGGCTTCAAAATGTAAACCAGCAAGTCTTTGGTTTCCATGTGCAGTATTGACGTGAGGTAAACTTAAGGTGAAATAATTCTACAGTGGTATGTATTGGAGACCAGTCTCCTCTGTGTTGGTAGTATTAATACACTATATCAAATAAAATACACCAGATGACTGACACATTTGGGTGTATCTAGGCACCTTAGTAATGTGTGCAAATATCTAGGTTGTGTTCCCCACAGGATGCATTCAGGCATATTGTAATGTAACATCATCTTTCTATATGTACTCAATCCATTGATGTAACAAGGCAGGAGTGGGTTGTTTAACTGCCTGTTTAAGCTCATTTACCTCAAGAGTTTCCTCCTTTTGCGTAAAAGAGTAAGAAATTGTGTGACAAAGTCTCACCATCACTCCCATCTTTTGTACTGCTGTTGACACTTACAAATTAAAGAGACATTTTGTTTTAAGATCCGAGTCTCTATTTTGTTGTTGTTGTGCGTTGATTGTCCATTGATTTTTCATGCAAAAACTACATTGATTTCTCATGGTACTTTTTAACATTTTATTTTCTACTGCAGTGTGGGATTGCATTTTTTAAGGACAATTATTTACCTAAGGTGGCCCATAAGTCATAGTTTATCATTAGAATGAGTGCCACAAACTGATTGTAACATTAACTAATGGTAGAGATTATATTATTGTATGGTATCTGTTTTCGGACATCCTCAACCTCATGCCTAAAATATCATATGTTATTCAAACAAAGCAAAACATTTATGTTTATTACCTTTTGTCTCAAGACAATGATGCTGTTTTCTGAAACCCTGCAGCATCCCAGCCCTCGGGTCCAATGAGAAGAGACCATTAGGGAGACAGAGAGGGCATGCAGTAAAGGTGTTTAGAGGACCTGTGACCTATCGCACAGGTAGACATTCAGAGGGCAAGGCCCAGTGTGTGTGCTCCTGCAGCCAGACACAGACAGGTTTATGTGCCAAGCAGGGCCAGAGGAAAGGTCAGGCAGAGAGCGATCAACTCAAACGACGTGTGGTCATTCATCTCCTTGGATCCCTGCCATCCATGGCTCATCATCATCTTGCTAGGCCTAGGGTCGAGGGTAACACGATGGAGTCATTTTTAGGCAAGGTTTCAGGAAACAACAGCCTTTCAGAGGTGTTTGATTCCAATACAATTTAACAACACTGTCGTTTTATATTTCTTTTGAGATGACGTTTTTGATATACACTACAGTTGTCATTGTTTCAAGTTGATATACACCTGCAGTCATTTCTCTGCTGCCATAAACAGTCTCTCTTTCCATTCACAAAAAACTATTTGCAGTTATGGTGAGTGATATATCAGGGCTGTAAATAAAATCATATCCATGGTGTATACGGTTCAGCAGGGAGGAAAGCTGCTTTTCCTTTCTTCAAACTTCTATTTGCTGGAGTAAAAAAATAAAAAATAACAGGAGCCTGGAACAGGAGCCATTTCCAAACATTTTGGAAAACCATTTAAGAGTGTCTTTTGTTTTCTTCATCAATCTTTTTTTGTCTTTTACCAGTGTTCTGCCTGTGAGCTGTCTTCCTGAGAGCGTAAAAGCCCCAGTTTAACTGCAGCATGTATAATAGACGCCTCTGTCAGCTCTCTCCAGCAGAAGTGCCCAGCGGTAGATGGAAAATTAGACATATACCGCTGCACAATAAATCTTATAGTAATTCTCCAAGCTTGCATTACGAATAATGGCCAGGAGAAAGGCCTGTGCTTTGTGTATTTCTCTTTAAGTTACTGTGCATGGGTGTGTAGGCGTACAACATTAAAAAGATACTGGGCCTGTGACATTTTAATCTTGAGTGTAAGACAATAATTCTAATTTCGGCCCATATTTTTTATCTTCGATTGTGCCATACTTTTTTCTATGCTTGCCAGATGGGAGAAGGGGGTCGGGGGGTTTAAGAGGTCTAGTGAGGTATGGAGACTAATGCCACTGCCTGTAAGTGGCCTGTTTAGATTAACTGTCACAGTGTTACAACAAATGTAGGTGTTTGGGCTGCAGATAATAATTAATACAGTGTTGCTTCTGCTGCACACTGGCAGGACTGCAATTTCACCACTCCGATGACTAAACATTGTAGAGGGGAGGCGTCTGGAACAATATTTTACTGTTCTGGAGTCCCTGTCTGCCTTGCTCTCCACGGCATGGCCACTGAGCCCAGTGAATCAGTCAGAGAGCGCCGGCTCCCCAAGCACAGCTGCTATTTATCTGATTTTCTCATTAGACTTGACTCATGACTTTATTGTAGGCCGACTGCCTTTGGCAAAGCTACTGCAATGCTGAAGTATTACTCTCTCTCTCTCTCTGAGCAGTTTGAGTGCTGCTCTCCCTGGCGAGCTGCATGTACTTCAATCTATGTATGGTTTTACTCTGTCAATCTGACTATTAAAGGAGAATATTTTATGGATTTTATGATCAAATTAATTTCAATACTTTTGGGAGTGAGACACACTGACAGACCAGATACACAGCATATGTATCCAATAGAAATACACTGAGTGTACAAAACATTGAGAACACCTTCACTTTCCATGACATAGACTGACCAGATGAATCCAGGTGAATGCTACAATCCTTTATTGATCTCACTTGTTATATCCACTTCAATCTGTGTAGATGAAGGGGAGGAGACAGGTTAAATCATTATTTTAAAGCTTTGAGTCAATTGAGACACGGATTTTGTATGTGTGTCGTTCAGAGGATGAATGTTCAAGACAAAAGATTTAAGTGTTTTTGAACGGGGTATGGTAGTAGGTGCCAGGCGCAAAGGTTTGTGTCAACAACTGCAACACTGCTGGATTTTTCACACTCAATGGTCTCCTGTGTGTATCAATCATTTTTTGTATTTTTATCTCACTTTTATTTAACCAGGTAGGCCAGTTGAGAACAAGTTCTCATTTACAACTGTGACCAGGCCAAGATAAAGCAAAGCTGTTTGACACACACAACAACACAGAGTTACGCATGGAATAAACAAACGTACAGTCAATAACACAATATAAAAAGTATATATACAGTGTGTGCAAGTGGCGTAAGGAGGTAAGGCAATAAATAGGCCATAGTAGCAAAGTAATTGCAATTTAGAAAATTAACACTGGAGTGATAGATGTGCAGATGATGATGTGCAAGTAGAAATACTGGTGTGCAAAAGAGCAATAAAAGACAATAAAACAATATGGGGATAAGGTAGGTATTTGGATGGGCTATTTACAGATAGGTTGTGTACAGTTGCAGTGATCAGTAAGCTGCACAGAGAGCTGATGATAAAGTTAGTGAGGGAGATATAAGTCTCCAACTTCAACGATTTTTGCAATTCGTTCCAGTCATTGGCAGCAGAGAACTGTAAGGAAAGGCAGCCAAAGGAGGTGTTTGCATTGTGATAGACTGCATCTAGTTTGCTGAGTAGAGTGTTGGAGGCTATTTTGGAAATGACATCACTGAAGTCGAGGATCAGTAGGATAGTCAGTTTAACGAGGATATGTTTGGCAGCGTGAGTGAAGGAGGGAGGCTTTGTTGCAAAATAGGACGCCGATTCTAGATTTCATTTTGGATTGGAGATGTTTAATATGAGTCTGGAAGGAGAGTTTACAGTCTAGCCAGACTCCTAGGTATTTGTAGCTGTCCACATATTCTAAGTCAGAACCATCCAGAATAGTGATGCTAGTCGAGCGGAAGGGTGCAGGCAGCGATCGGTTGAAGAGCATGCATTTAGTTTTACTAGCGTTTAAGAGCAGTTGGAGGCCACAGAAGGAGTTTTGTTTGGAGGTTTGTTAACACAGTGTCCAAAGAAGGGCCAGATGTATACAGAATGGTGTCGTCTGCATAAAGGTGGATCAGATAATCACCAGCAAGAGCGACATCGTTGATGTATACAGAGAAAAGAGTTGGCCCGAGCATTGAACCCTGTGGCACCCCCATAGAGACTGCCAGAGGTCTGGACAACAGGCCCTCTGATTTGACACACTGAACTCTATCTGAGAAGTAGTTGGTGAACCAGGCGAGGCAGACATTTGAGAAACCAAGGCTGTCGAGTCTGCCGATAAGAATACGGTGATTGATAGAGTCGAATGCCTTGGCCAGGTCGATGAAGATGGCTGCACAGTACTGTATTTTGTCGATGGCGGTTATGATATCGTTTAGTGCCTTGAGCGTGGCTGAGGTGCATCCGTGACCAGCTCGGAAACCGGATTGCACAGCGGAGAAGGTACGGTGGGATTCTAAATGGTCAGTGATCTGTTTGTTAACTTGGCTTTCGAAGACTTTAGAAATTCAGGGCAGGATGGATATAGGTCTGTAACAGTTTTGGTCTAGAGTGTCTCCCCTTTAAGTGGGGGATAACTGTGACAGCTTTCCAATCTGCAGGAATCTCAGACTATACGAAAGAGTGGTTGAACAGACTGGTAATAGGGGTTGCAACAATGGCGGGGAATGGTCCCCCACCCAAAGGACATCCAGTCGACTTGACACAACTGTGGGAAGCATTGGAGTCAACATGGGTCATCATCCATGTGGAAAACTTTCGACACCTTGTAGAGTCCATGCCCCATATGAATTGAGGCTGTTCTGAGGGCAAAGAGGGGGGGGGGTGCAGTTCACTATTTGGAAGGTGTTCCTAATATTTGGCATAGTCAGTGTGAATTGTACGAAGAAGGAGATTTCAGCACTGCCAGGTATGGCCAATATGAACAATGTTGAGAAAACCCAAGAAGATAACCACTCATTATTATGACTATTGAGATATGATATGTCTTTGTAAATTGGTGACGTCAGTTCAGATTTCTTTGTACAAATTAATATATTGTGTAGATAAGAAGAATTCCCTCAGAACTTTTACTTGGCTTCCCTCTCTGAGTTATCGAGCATGCATACATATGTAAGGACGGCCCAGGCCCTCAGCCATTTTTTAATCCTTGGAGGTGAAGGACTTAAGAAATCTTGCTAATTTCACAGATGGTTTAAAATAGATTAGTGTGGAGTAGCAGCTCCCGGAGATGGGCCGACCCTCCAGGCTCCCTGTGCAGCTGCCAAAACTCTGCACCGCCGACACTCGCAAGTGCCTTCCAAAAGTCCTGCAAGGTTAAACTCAAACTTTACCATCCTAATGCACCACCTGACTAGTGATTTACTGTATCTCACCTCTTTTGTGCTCTCTCACATTCTCTCTGTCTTGAAGACGTACGATGAACTTCCTATGTCTGACTGACACGTGCCTCTCTTATTTGAGAGCTTTATAATGCAATAGACTTGCCAATTCCAGTGGCAATTCATTTTTCTATCTTCCCATTGGCATGGGTTGCCAGCTGTTGTATATGGCAGAACATGGACACATTCCTCTGAGTATCCCAGGCTGTGGTTCAGTTTCCCCCACACAGTAAGAAATCATTATCATCTTGTGTTTGTTCTTTGTTTCTTTTTGACATTTTCTGGCCTCAGTTACTTTCAGAAGCCTTTTCCAGATTGTTTAGATTGTGTACAGATCCAGAGTTCTGAGTTCTTGTGCTTTGGGAAATAGAACCCCTCCCTCATTTTCTATCAAAACAATGGCTGCAAGCACAAAGGTCCTCACATTGAAATGAATTACCACACTTGGCTGAGAAAGGCCATCTTTAATTGTATAACTTCTGTCCTGCCCCATCAATCTTTGGCACAATGTGTCTGAGAGCCAAGTCTCTATAAGGGAGAAAGGCGAGTCTGCATGGTGTGCTGTGCTGGGTTGGCCAAGCCTGCTGATAGAGCCGGGCCTTGTCCGAGAAGGCAAGACACAACTCTGGCCAGGCTCAAAGGGCCCAGCTTGGAGTTAATGTGGGAACACAATGGGTCTGGGTGAAATACTCGACATGGTTTTGTTGGACTTGTCATTCCTCAGTGCATAGCTGTGAGGAAAGCCTAGGAACCATCTGAATGTTGTTTGTGATTTTTTTTAATGAGCCATATTTGGGCCAGCTTTCACAAGGCCTTTGTGAGTAGGTTTTAACAATGGAAAGACACTTTGAGAAGTGACACACACTATGGCTGTGGCCAAACCTTCTTGGACCTGCCTCATCGGGGGTTGGCTCCAGAAGGCTGACATCATGACATCAATGGGACACAAGCTGTTTTCAGCAGCTATCACAGAGATAATGTATCAACAATTCACATTTTATATGGAAATTCTTTAAAAAACTGATGTAAAACACAATACTAGAGTGATACTGATCTGAGGGAGTGTTGGGAACAACTTCCAAATTCCTTGAGTGACAAAACCTCTGAACTTATTTAAAAGGAGTGCAAGATAGAAGTTGTAGGAGCATCCTTTTTCAAAGAGTAAGAAAAAATTGTGGGTGTGCTTGTGTGGATTAGTCTGCCTTTATGTTTACTTAGTTGTGATTATATCATTTGACATTGCAAATATGTTTGTGTTTTTCTGTGTAAAATCTGACTTTCCGAGCACGGTTGTTGGGCACATTGGTTTGCTAAATGAACTTTTGGAAAATCCACATGGGACAATATTTCAGAAAATGTAATTTTACATACTGTTTCACATCATTGCATCTCCTCAGTGTATTTATCTCTCAAAGCATTTGACTGCATTTCTTTGGGGAAGAATGAATACGTAATGGATATTTAAAAGCATCTCGGCTCCCTCTGCTTTTTGCAAATTTAACAAAATAAAGGTTCCTATGTTGGCATGTGTTATTATCTCAAAGCCATCACTCAGCTCTCTCATGCATACGTCAATTACTCAACCACACCTTTATGAATATGTAAATGTAGGCAGAATGCTTCATTAATTAGTAATTCATGCATTTTTCACGAGCCCAATACATTGCCAATGTAGTCTGATGAATTAACAGCGAGAACTCTGAAAAAGGAAGGTTTTCAGTGGTTCTGAGCAAAATCTGTTATTTGTGTTTGTCAATGTAGAGCAGGGAAAAACATCAGTATCATTCATGTACTACTGTGGAGCTTGTGTTTGGTTATCCATGGATCTCTGGTGCATGATATGCCTTGGGGGTTTTGGCAGTGTCTCTCTCTCAATGTAGAAATGTTGATAAAAAATGATGTAAATTTTGCCATTACCTTCTGAACTGTATCTCATCTTGGGGGAAGCAGCACTGGTGCTGCATGGTTACTGCTCAGGACCAGGAGGGCTCAGTACTTGTATCCACAACCTGGACTCAGACTTAGATTCACATAGTAAATGCAAATTCGGGACACTCTGATTAGTATGACATGTTACGTTTTGTATAGTATGTATTCATTTGTTGATGTCCTTCATCCATTTCGCATGTTATGTTTTACGAATTACAATTCATACAATATGCTACGAATTTGCAAAACTTTTGAAATGTTACGAATTACAATTTGTTGTAGCTAACGTTATCTACGTGTCTAATGTTAGCTAGGGGTTAGAGGTTAAGGTTAGTGATAGGATTTAGGTTAAAGGGTTAAGGTTAGGGTTAGGGAAAGGGTTATCTAACATGCTAAGTAGTTGCAAAGTAGCTAAAAGGTAGTAAGTAGTTGCAAAAATGCTAAAGTTGTCCGTAATGAGATTCAAACACCTTTGGGTTGCTAGACATCCACCCTACTTTAGTTTTTGTCTTAAATGTTAAGAAACCTTCTGTCTTGTCTAACCATACCAAACCTAACATGTCATAGTAATTTGAGTGTCCCAGTTTACATTTATTATGTTACGTTTAGTCTATGAGACCAGGCTGAATTAATAATCTTACAAGGACATGAAGGCCTGATCCCACTCTGAGTTGTTTTATGAATCCGGGCCCAGGGTTGTCCTGATAGGGGGATGAACCACAGACGGAAGCCTGGGACAGCAAGGACTAGGGAAAACAGTATGACTTCTGAATACTGGCATAGTGATAGGGACCCTTGAGAACTCTTTGGCACCAAACTTGCAACCCTCAGCAGTGCCCTGCCATATCGTCATTAACTGAAAACCTGCCCCTTTCCCGCCTATGTTCTTTGAAGAAATGTGTTGATCCAATATAGTAAAGAAAGAAAATGTGAATGTAGTTGCATGAAATTATTGCAAAATAATGTGCGATTATTGTGGATATCAAATCTGTCTTTTTGATTAAAAGTAAAGAAAAGTATTGAATTATGATTATGCCAGAGAGCCCGACATTTTTAACATAACTTAGTCTCCTGAAACTTAGACCCATAATGTAGTAGGCTAACAACATACAAAGGGATATAACTGTGCAGCAGGTAGCCTAGCTGCTGAGGAACGCTCAACTTCGTTCTCTTATATCGAGGCGGAGCTGAGTTTTGATAACTGGACCCAGGATTTGCAAGCAACAACCTTGAGTCACCATCAGTCGATTCGCGTAAAAATGTAATTCTGAAAACGCTTACCTGTACCTACTTATGTTTGTCCTTTACAGCTGCAATCCTTCCACAGGGTGCTGAAATAAAAACTTGAAGTGAATATAACCTCCGACTTTTTATTTATTTGTGTTGCTCAGCTCAGCGTGAATGTGCATGTGCCGATTGAATCAGTGTTGTTGTTGCTAGCAAATCCAGAGTTGAGCATTCCTCAGCTAGCTGCCTAGCAGTTAGAACATTGGGCCAGTAATTGATAGGTCACTGGTTCTAATCCAAGGCTGACAAGGTGAACAATCTGTCTATGTGCCTTTGAGCAAGGCACTTACCTCTAATTGCTCCAGTGTGCTGATGAATGGCCAACCCTGCCTGTGACCCCACTCTATGAGGGTGTCTCAGGGAGATTGGGATATGCAATTCACATACAGTATTAATACATACGTACATGTGTGAAATAGCACAAATATAAGCACCCACCAAATTATTATTATTACCGATAACACTACAGAGGGATCTATTACTGTAAACAAGTGCAAATTATAAACATGTTGGAATGCTCACCAAGGCCCTCACCAGCCACCATCTGTAAAGACAGATAGGTCAACCTGCACAGCTGAGGAAGTGAATATTACAGCACCTCAGAAGCATCTGGTTCACACATTAACATTCACTCCATTCACAGAGAAAGTGTTAGTGTGTGCGTGTGCATTGTGTCTCTGTGTATGTGTGTAAGACTGTGTGTGCGGTGTGTGTGTGTGTGCG
>NW_025753659.1:0-10326 GCF_021184085.1 Oncorhynchus gorbuscha | reverse complement strand
AAATGGGCGGAGCCGCTAATGTTCTTCTGTGCTTCAGGGTGTTTATTTACAGAGTGATTCCAGAAGAAAAACAGTACTGCCATCAAACATATACCTTATGGGACAGCTAAACACAATGCTGCCCCATCCACAGTACTGCCATCAAACATATACCTTATGGGCCAGCTAAACACAATGCTGCCCCATCCACAGTACTGCCATCAAACATATACCTTATTGGCCAGCTAAACACAATGCTGCCCCATCCACAGTACTGCCATCAAACATATACCTTATGGGACAGCTAAACACAATGCTGCCCCATCCACAGTACTGCCATCTAACATATACCTTATGGGACAGCTAAACACAATGCTGCCCCATCCACAGTACTGCTATCACACATATACCTTGTGGGACAGACAGCTAGATAGCTATCTACAACAACAACAACAACAACAACAACAACAACAACAACAACAACAACAACAACAACAACAACAACAACAACAACAACAACAACAACAAATGCTTCCCCATTCACAGCTCAATCCAAAACCGCCTCTCCATGAACTGAAAGAGAGGCTCCTTTTGTAGGGCTAACCCCTCCCCTCAGAACAATTAACCCTAATTAATTAAGCAATTACCTAGTCAAACCTACATTTTCCATTTAAGTAAACATAGTAAAGTGTATTCATTGCAACATGTTTTTTTTTAAACAATATCACCACATAACATTTACAAATTTACATCACTACTGACAGTGTCTTTCATTATGCCCATTTACATTAATGAGCCATTTGGGACAGGCACTACAAAAATCAGCCTGACTCCCTTTGCTCGGGTCCTTATCCAGCATACCCGGAAGCTACAGCGATAGAGAGGAACAGAACAAACAAACAAACAAACAAACAAACAAACAAACAACAACAAACAACGTGCTCATCCGTAGTATTATATATTAGCATATTAAGCTGAACATTGACAGAAGTATTGATTAAGACAGAAGTTAATTTGTGTGTCGAAACCACGTTGTTAACTTATCTTATAACGGAGCAGGGAGGTGATGAATGTGTCAAAGAATCCAAAATGCTGCCCCGGCGGCCAGTGACCCAAGCTTCTACATCTGAAGTCATTAAAGAGCAGCAGTAAAATAACAACAATTGAGACTATATACAGGGGTAACGGTACAGAGGTACAATGTTCAGGGGCACCGGTTGGTTGAGAGCAATATGTGCATGTAGGTAGAGTTATTAAAGTGATATGCATAGATGATAACAGAATATCAGTGGAAACAGGATGGACCTGGGCTCAATGCAGCATCTCATAACAAAGGGTGTGAATACATATGTAAATAATTTATTTCTGTTTTTATTTTCATGAATGTTCTGACATTTCTAAAAACTTTTTTGTTTTTGTCATTATGGGGTATTGTGATGTCATTATGCCAGGTATTGTGATGTCATTATGGGGTATTGTGATGTCATTGTGGGGTATTGTGATGTCATTATGGGGTATTGTGTGTAGATTGATGAGGAAAAACATGTATTTAATCCACTGTAGAATAGGCTGTGACGTAACAAAATGTGGAATAAGTCAAGGGGGTCTAAATACTTTCGAACGGTGCTGTACAATGTCAACCACTACTAAACATCATCATACATTGACTCATTTACCTGTGGAATGGTGCCTAGCATAACATGAATAGATGCAAATACGCTCTATCAAGTCACAACAAGTGACGAAAATCACATGATGTCATTGTGTTGCTTTCGCAGCCGTAATCTGGCTAGTCATCATATTTAAACCAAGAAACAGCTCTACATCACACTATAGCTAAATAACTTAGCACTATTTAATTACGTTTTGCCAGCGAGATTGATCTGTTACAATATCAAATCAAATC
Organism: Oncorhynchus gorbuscha; assembly: GCF_021184085.1. Taxonomy (NCBI): domain Eukaryota; kingdom Metazoa; phylum Chordata; class Actinopteri; order Salmoniformes; family Salmonidae; genus Oncorhynchus; species Oncorhynchus gorbuscha. The sequence continues at coordinate 8,441 of NW_025753659.1, read as the reverse complement.
AAATTTATTTATATAGCCCTTCGTACATCAGCTGATATCTCAACGTGCTGTACAGAAACCCAGCCTAAAACCCCAAACAGCAAGCAATGCAGGTGTAGAAGCACGGTGGCTAGGAAAACTCCCTAGAAAGGCCAAAACCTAGGAAGAAACCTAGAGAGGAACGAGGCTATGAGGGGTGGCCAGTCCTCTTCTGGCTGTGCCGGGTGGAGATTATAACAGAACATGGCCAAGATGTTCAAATGTTCATAAATGACCAGCATGGTCGAATAATAGTAAGGAAGAACAGTTGAAACTGGAGCAGCAGCACAGTCAGGTGGACTGGGGACAGCAAGGAGTCATCATGTCATCAATACCAACATCTGAAAGTAATTAACCGGGGGCATTTAAAACAGCTTGCCACGAATGCAGATAAATCATACACATGCAAACATTGCCAGATAAATCATACACATGCAAACTATGATAAATCATACACATGCAAACTATGATAAATCATACACATGCAAACTATGCCAAATCATACACATGCAAACTATGCCAGATAAATCATACACATGCAAACTATGCCAGATAAATCATACACATGCAAACTATGCCAGATAAATCATACACATGCAAACTATGTCAGATAAATCATACACATGCAAACTATGCCAGATAAATCATACACATGCAAACTATGCCAGATAAATCATACACACACGCATTGAAATCAAGGCATATCAAATAATATTTATTCACCCTATGTCAAAATGAGTAGAATTGTAGGGAATAGGCTTTTTCCACATCTGGGTACACAGATCCGCAAGCAACTGGGTACACAGATCCGCTAGCATCTGGGTACACAGATCCGCTAGCAACTGCGTCCCCTTATGATGAGGTCAGATATTTATTGTGGCCCCCACAACCATAAAGCTGCCCATCTCGTGACCGACAAAGCAAACTGGCACTTTCTCTGCTATTTATATTTGAAAGAAAAGGTGATGCATGCTGGGGGCTTCTCTCCGAGCGATGAGCTGCATGGTCCCTAAAGCCAGGCAGCTAACATGCTAAACAGCCCTTGCAATTTAATTGGGATTAGAATGATTCTAGTCCCCAAAATTGCCAAGTTTTGGGGGAGGGGAGCTTGAGCTAGGGTATGCGACTGCTATACTCTGCCATACCCAACTGATGCGGTCTAAGATACTGCATCTCAGTGCAAGAGGCGTCACTATAGTACCTGGTTCGAATCCAGGCTGTATCACATCCGGCCGGGATTGAGAGTCCCATAGTGCGGCGCACAACTGGCCCAGCGTCGTCGGGGCTTGGTCGAAGTAAGCCGTCATCGTAAATAATAATCTGTTCTTAACTGACTTGCATAGTTAAATAAAACATGTATTAAAAAAATCCCTCTGCATGCAGTTTCAAGTCTGGCTTGAGATGGCAGCAGGTGTTTAATCAATATCCACCCTTATGACATTGAAGAAGCCTGAGTTGGAATGTGAAACTAGCTTTAGAAAATCCTGATATGAACTCAGGAAAAAAAGAAACGTCCCTGTCTTTCAAAGATAAAAACCCAAATAACTTCACAGATCTTCATTGTAAAGCGTTTAAACAATGTGTCTCATGCTTGTTCAAGGAACCTGAAACAATTAATGAAGAGACACCTGTGGAATGGTTGTTAAAACCTCTCTGGGATATGTGGGACGGTACAGTCCCACCTCGCCAACAGCCAGTGAAATTGCAGGGCGCCAAATTCAAAACAACAGAAATCCCATAATTATTACAAAATGTCTCAAACATGTAAGTATTTTACACCATTTTAAAGATAAACTGATTTCAAAAGGCTTTACGACGAAAGCACACCAACTATAATGTTACGTCAGTACCTAAACACAGCCATTTTTCCAGCCAAAAGAGGAGTCACAAAAGCAGAAAGAGAATGAATCACTAACCTTTGATGATCTTCATCAGATGACACTCATAGGACTTCATTTTACACAATACATGTATGTTTTGTTTGATAAAGTTCATATTTATATCCAAAAATCTTAGTTTACATTGGCGCATTATGTTCAGTAATGTTTTGCTTCCAAAACATCTGGTGATTTTGCTGAGAGCCAAATCAATTTACAAAAATACTCATCATAAATGTTGATGAAAATACAAGTGTTATGCATGGCATTTTAGACGAACTTCTCCTTAATGCAACCACTGTGTCAGATTTCAAAAATCTTTACCGAAAAAGCACACCATGCAATAATCTGAGTACAGCGCTCAGACAACAAAACAAGCCATACAGATATCTGCCATGTTGTGGAGTCAACAGAAGTCAGAAATAGCATAATAAATGGTCACTTACCTTTTATGATCTTTATCAGAATGCACTCCCAGGAATCCTAGTTCCACAATAAATGTTTAATTTGTTTGATAAAGTCCATTATTTATGTACAAATACCTCCTTTTTGTTTGCGTGTTTAGTACACTCCAAACTCACGAGGCGCGGGCAAGTTCAGGCAAGTCCAGGCAAAAGTTTAGACAAAAAGTCATATCACAGTTCATAGAAACATGTCAAGCGAAGTATAGAATCAATCTTTAGGATGTTTTTATCATAAATCTTCAATAATGTTTCAACCGGAGAATTCCTTTGTCTATAGAAATAGGAGACACCTGAAACCCCACCTCTTTAAGGAATACCTAGGATAGGATAAGTAATCCTTCTCACCCCCCCCCCTTTAAGATTTAGATGCACTATTGTAAAGTGACTGTTCTACTGGATGTCATAAGGTGAATGCACCAATTTGTAAGTCGCTCTGGATAAGAGCGTCTGCTAAATGACTTAAATGTAAATGTAATGTATAGAAATGCAATGGAACGCAGGTCGCTCTCACGTGAGCGTGCGTGATCAGCTCATGGCACTATGCCAGACCCCTGACTCGATCATCTCTCATTCCCCCCTCCTTCACAGTAGAAGCCTCAAACAAGGTTCTAAAGACTGTTGACATCTAGTGGAAGCCATAGGAAGTGCAATATAACCCCAAAGACACTGTATATTCAATAGACAATGACTTGAAAAACTACAAACCTCAGATTTCCCACTTCCTGGTGGGATTCTTTCTCAGGTTTTTGCCTGCCATATGAGTTGTTATACTCACAGACATCATTCAAACATTTTTATAAACTCCAGAGTGTTTTTTTCTATCCATTACTAATAATAATATGCATATATTAGCAACTGAGCCTGAGTTGCAGGCAGTTTACACTGGGCACCTTATCCATCAAGCTACTCAATACTGCCCCCAGTCCCAAAGAAATGTTACGACACTAACAGCTTACAGACTGTAGGCAATTAGGTCACAGTTCTGAAAACTTAGGACACTAAAGACACCTTTCTACTGACTCGGAAAAACACAAAAATAAAGATGCCCAGGATCCCTTCTCATCTGCATGAATGTGCCTTAGGCATGCTGCAAGGAGGCATGGGGACTGCAGATGTGGTCAGGGCAATACATTGCAATGTCCAGACTTTGAGACGCCTAAGACAGTGCCACAGGAAGACAGGACGGACAGCTGATGGTCCTCACACCTGCGGGACAGGTACAGGATGGCAACAACAATCTGCCTGAGTTACACCAGGATTGCACAATCCCTCCATCAGTGCTCAGACTGTCTGCAATAGGCTGAGAGAGGCTGGACTGAGGGCTTGTAGGCCTGTTGTGAGGCAGGTCCTCACCAGACATCACCGGCAGGGGGGGGTAACATCTTAAAGCAAGAATGGGCAAATCTGGTGCGGTCCATGAGGAGGAGCTGCGCTACTTAATGCAGCTGGTGGCCACACCTGGTACAAGACTGTTACTTTTGATTATGACCCCCTTCCTTTGTTCAGGGACACATTATTCCATTTCTGTTAGTCACATGTCTGTGGAACTTGTTCAGTTTATGTCTCAGTTGTTGAATCTAGATATGTTGATACAAATATGTACACATGTTAAGTTTGCTGAAAATAAATGTAATTGACAGTGAGAGGACGTTTCTTTTTTTTTGCTGAACATGTACTGTACTTGTGCACCTCAGGTTTCAACTCAGGTTGCATGGCCTTAACTTATATATGGAATGCTGTGTAAAAGTATATAAAGTATGCTAATGTACTGTTGTGAAGGCATTTGGGCAGTGGTGTAAGTACTACTTAAGTATTTTGGGGGAGGGGGGGATATATGTACATTACTTTACTATTTATTTAAAAACTATTTCAAATTTTGCTACATGAGACCGGTTTGAGCCAGCCTGTCACAATTGTATAAGAGTAGATTTATAAAATGCATAATGTGATTTTCGACTTCAAACCATAGTAATTGAACAATTTGCTATATTATAAAATTGATTGAATATTTTGTTTCTGCATCACCTTTAACACTTTATTTGGATAATCCATCTGTACAACAAGGTTTCCCAAACTAGGGCTTGCAACCCCATGTGGACATTTTATTTAACCAGGTAAGAAGACTGAGAGCACATTTTAACTTACAGCAACAACCTGGGGAATAGTTACAAGGGAGAGGAGGGGGGATGAATGAGGCAATTGGAAACTGGGGATGATTAGTTGGCCATGATGGTATGAGGGCCAGATTGGGAATGTAGCCAGGACACCAGGGTTAACACCCCTTCTCTTACGAAAAGTGCCATGGGAACTTTAAATAACATCAGAGCCCTGTGGCATTGGGATATGTTTTTTAGACCAGAGGAAACAGTGCCCCCTACTGGCCCTCCCAACACCACTTCCAGCAGCATCTGGTCTCCCATCCAGGGATGACCAGGACCAATCCGGCTGAACTTCAGAGGTAATCTATTAGTGGGATGCAGGGTGGTATGCTGCTGTGCTGGCACAAAAACTTTGAAACTGGGATTATAAGAGAACATTTGCGCTTGGTTCATAAAACCGGGGTTATGTCAGTAGCCTCTGGTAAACAGAGCAGTTTCTGTTTTCTTCCTACAAATGAGTCTATCTTTTGAATGGTTTAAGCTACAAAATATTATGAACCCATTACTGAAAGATAAGAGACTCAGGAACACGTTTGTATATACTGTTTCCCTCTACTATGCCCATAAGCCGTTAGAAACGAGTGGACAAGACCAGGCACTAAATCAGTATGATGTACTTAGTGTACTGTTAGTGTACTGTTTGGTGTCTGTGTAGGTGTCCTGATTGAGTAAAACTCTTCTCACATACATCACAGCTATAAGGTCGCTGGATCACTTTCAACCCTGGAGCCTTCCCAGATGATAAGACCCTCCCACTGAGCGAACGACCGTTAGGGTTGTCCCAAAAAGTTATGTCTCTCCTGAGTTCTGCAAAATAGGAAAAGTCCCAAGTTATTTTATTAAGCTCGAAGTCCAGCCCTAGTGATGTCACTGCATAAGTCATTACCTTCTACTCATCAGACCAAGCCCATGCATACACAGCTATACAGACTTGCAAGAGAGAGATACAATAGTTCCAGTGTTTTCTAAGGGCCCAGCAGTAAATGTCCGCTCCCCCAAGTTGATGTATAGAGGTCTGACTAGTCCCATATCTCTTTTACTCCCCTGCAGGGTTCTGTGTTTATCTTTGAAGTATCAAATCAAATCAAATCAAATTTATTTATATAGCCCTTCGTACATCAGCTGATATCTCAAAGTGCTGTACAGAAACCCAGCCTAAAACCCCAAACAGCAAACAATGCAGGTGTAAAAGCACGGTGGCTAGGAAAAACTCCCTAGAAAGGCCAAAACCTAGGAAGAAACCTAGAGAGGAACCGGGCTATGTGGGGTGGCCAGTCCTCTTCTGGCTGTGCCGGGTAGAGATTATAACAGAAAATGACCAAGATGTTCAAATGTTCATAAATGACCAGCATGGTCAAATAATAATAAGGCAGAACAGTTGAAACTGGAGCAGCAGCACAGTCAGGTGGACTGGGGACAGCAAGGAGCCATCATGTCAGGTAGTCCTGGGGCACGGTCCTAGGGCTCAGGTCCTCCGAGAGAGAGAAAGAAAGAGAGAATTAGAGAGAGAGCATATGTGGGGTGGCCAGTCCTCTTCCGGCTGTGCCGGGTGGAGATTATAACAGAACGTGGCCAAGATGTTCAAATGTTCATAAATGACCAGCATGGTTGAATAATAGTAAGGCAGAACAGTTGAAACTGGAGCAGGAGCATGGCCAGGTGGACTGGGGACAGCAAGGAGTCCTCATGTCAGGTAGTCCTGGGACATGGTCCTAGGGCCCAGGCCAGTTGAAACTGGAGCAGCAGCATGGCCAGGTGGACTGGGGACAGCAAGGAGTCATCATGTCAGGTAGTCCTGGGGCATGGTTCTAGGGCTCAGGTCCTCCGAGAGAGAGAAAGAAGGAGAGAAGGAGAGAATTAGAGAACGCACACTTAGAAGTACTTTCTCACAGATCCCATGCAATAATTCAAACATCTCTCAGACCTTTTCTTTATAGGCGGCAGAGACTGGAAAAGAACTGTGAAACAATTTTAAACCTTATAATGCATTTATATATATAGTTAATTTGTAGTCTAGGACCCTATACATGTAGTGGGGGAGGGGTCTTATAACCAATAAATAATATAATAATTAATTAATAATAATAATCAATTATTATAATATATCAAACATTTGGTTCAACCCCTATCATGACCCCAATTTGACCCCATCATTCCCCCCTTTGAGACTCACCCAGAGACTAAAATTATCCTCTGAAATCAGATTTGGCAATCCCACGGAACCATTTGGGATGTTATAAAAGAGTTTCCTTGAATGCTGGTGGAGGTGGGGTGAGTCTGTCTGTACTCCCATTCCTCCTGAGTCCCGGGAAGAACCATGGAGTTGAATAAACAATGGGATTAAGAGAAACCAGAAATGCACCAGTCTCACCTTCAGCACAATTTGTATCAGCTTCCACCAACACCATCACTCCAGCATGTTCAAGAGCAGTTACAGTTTACAGTCATTTTCTTACAAATATAACTGAAATCACCAAACTTCCTACAGGTATAGGAGTAAACACTGAAAACAAAGTCAACAAACTTTCCCCATTACAATTCCAAATTTAGCATTTAACCAGTCACCAATTTAGTCAAAAACAGATTTTTCAGATTTGAGAGAGTTTTACCAAGATCAGCAATCCTATCAATTATCGCAGTCATATTCTCAGAGGAGTCAGGGAGGAGCATAATTCAATTTTCAGGATCAATAGTACCTAGTACGTTACAGTGTCCTCTTTCCTTCACCAAAAGATCATCTAAAGCCAACTCATGGCGGCCGACGACTGCTTTCAGATTTTGGACATCTAATGAGAGTTGGCTAAATCCTCGGATCGTTAAATTCATATGGGCCTGTAAAGATTGAGGTTAAATTATTTACCCACTTTCCCAGGAAAGCCACACCCCAGGACTGACATACCAAAAAAATCTCATCCGGGTGTAGGACATGACCATAGGCTTCCTGACTGTCTGGAATGAGTCGTTTGGTACACTTCAGTTCCCCAGAGTTGGTTTTGCCTGTTTTATTGAGAAGATAGGTGACTGGAATTCTTAAAATGTACATTTCTGTTCTCCCGAAATAACAACACCACCCCCCCTCCCACCCATGAGGTAAAGTGAGGTACCCCTTGTCACAGCATACCCACATCCAAAAGGTGCTCCCATGCCTTCCTCTATCCTGGACATTTTTACACCTGTCACCTTTTGCTGTACATCTACTACACTAAAATCACCTTTTAGCATAGTTTCTCCTATCACTATACGATATGCTCTCAGTTGACCCATATATACACGACAAGCTCTAGTATCTCCCATATCTTCCTTCTACCACATTAGGTAAGTTTGCCCCCTTCTTGTGACCACCCCGACATACATGTGTCCCATTATCACCAAATGTTTAACAGTCTATTTAGCCAAGCGATTTATTATACAGAAAGCAACAGCAAAGCACAGTAGTCCTACCAGAAGTGGAAGGATCATGGCAGACAGGAACATCATTACCTTACAAATCAAATCAAATCAAATCAAATTTATTTATATAGCCCTTCGTACATCAGCTGATATCTCAAAGTGCTGTACAGAAACCCAGCCTAAAACCCCAAACAGCAAACAATGCAGGTGTAAAAGCACGGTGGCTAGGAAAAACTCCCTAGAAAGGCCAAAACCTAGGAAGAAACCTAGAGAGGAACCGGGCTATGTGGGGTGGCCAGTCCTCTTCTGGCTGTGCCGGGTAGAGATTATAACAGAAAATGACCAAGATGTTCAAATGTTCATAAATGACCAGCATGGTCAAATAATAATAAGGCAGAACAGTTGAAACTGGAGCAGCAGCACAGTCAGGTGGACTGGGGACAGCAGGAGCCATCATGTCAGGTAGTCCTGGGGCACGGTCCTGGGGCTCAGGTCCTCGAGAGAGAGAAAGAAAGAGAATTAGAGAGCATATG
>NW_025753658.1:0-10328 GCF_021184085.1 Oncorhynchus gorbuscha | reverse complement strand
GTCCAGGAAGTTGTCTAAAAGGTATTGGATTTGTTCTTGCCTAATAGTTTTTGGTAGGTTTCTACACTACATTCCCTTTCATCTATAGCATTTCTAGGAGACTCTGGGTTGAGGTCAGTGACAAAGTAGTCTACAGTACTACTGCCAAGAGATGAGCTATAGGTGAACCTACCGCAGGAGTCCCCTAGAAACCTACCATTGACTATGTACATACCCAGCGTCCGACAGAGCTGCAGGAGTTGCTGGTTATGTTGCCATAGTTGTGTCTAGGGGGGATTAAGGGGGAGGGAATGCTGTAGGTGTTTGACCTCCTATGTGCTGATTCTCTCTCTCTCTCTCTCTCTCTCTCTCTCTCTCTCTCTCTCTCTCTCTCTCTCTCTCTCTCTCTCTCTCTCGTCTCGTTACGGTACTACTACGAAACATAAACAGTGTTGGGTTTACCTGGCTAAACGGCAGGATGACATCACCCTAAACCAGATAGGAGATAGCAGGCAGGCCAACTGTCACTAACCAAACAAGTCCAACTGTCACTAACCAAACAAGTGGGCGAGAGTCAAAACACCCAAACGGCATGTGTCCCACAACGCACCCGATTCCCTTTATAGCGCACTACTTTTGACCAGGGCCCATAGGGCTTACATCAAGATGAGTGCACTATATAGAGAATAGGGTACTATTTGGGATGCTGGTGGTCAATGATTACATATAGGATTAGGTATCAGTCTGACAGACACTGAAGGATGTAAAGAGGGAACAATATTTTATGTCAATATTATCAAAGCTGTAACTTCACTATGAATACGCATAGATTCCATAAACTATTATTATAAACAATAAAGGTGGCAATGTATGGCCTCTCTTAAAGTGACAGTTAAACCAGGGGTAATATATGGCCTCTGTTAGAGTGACAGTTAAACCAGGGGTAATGTATGGCCTCTGTTAGAGTGACAGTTAAACCAGGGGGGTAATGTATGGCCACTCTTAAAGTGACAGTTAAACCAGGGGTAATGTATGGCCTCTCTTAAAGTGACAGTTCAACCAGGGGCAATGTATGGCCTCTCTTAAAGTGACTGTTAAACCAGGGGTAATGTATGGCCCCTCTTAAAGTGACAGTTAAACCAGGGGTAATGTATGGCCCCTCTTAAAGTGACAGTTAAACCAGGGGTAATGTATGGCCTCTCTTAAAGTGACAGTTAAACCAGGGGCAATGTATGGCATCTCTTAAAGTGACAGTTAAACCAGGGGTAATGTATGGCCTCTGTTAAAGTGACAGTTAAACCAGGGGCAATGTATGGCCTCTCTTAAAGTGACAGTTAAAACCAGGGGCAATGTATGACCTCTCTTAAAGTGACAGTTAAAACCAGGGGCTATGTATGGCCTCTCTTAAAGTGACAGTTCAACCAGGGACAATGTATGGACTCTCTTAAAGTGACAGTTAAACCAGGGGCAATGTATGGCCTCTCTTAAAGTGACAGTTAAACCAGGGGCAATGTATGGCCTCTCTTAAAGTGGCAGTTAAACCAGGGGCAATGTATGGCCTCTCTTAAAGTGGCAGTTAAACCAGGGGCAATGTATGGCCTCTCTTAAAGTGACAGTTAAACCAGGGGCAATGTATGGCCTCTCTTAAAGTGGCAGTTAAACCAGGGGCAATGTATGGCCTCTCTTAAAGTGACAGTTAAACCAGGGGCAATGTATGGCCTCTCTTAAAGTGACAGTTAAACCAGGGGCAATGTATGGCCTCTCTTAAAGTGGCAGTTATGTGCCAAAATAGGATATTATTATTTGCATGACATACAACAATGGTTGTGTCCGAAACAGCAACCTACTCTCTGTGTAGTGCACTACTCAATGGGCCCTAGTCAAAAGTTGTCCTCTACATAGGGACTAGGGAGTCATTTGGGATGCATGCATTATCCCATTATGGAATGTGACTGATATTATTTGTTACAGTGAGACTCTAGGGGATGTGTTCAACAGCCAGACAATTACTCAACAAAACAGCCATAGAGAAGCATAGAGAAGACCAGCAAGAGGGCCCTCATCAGCATCACGCAGACATGACGTGGTGAATTGGTGAATGCACCAATTTGTAAGTCGCTCTGGATAAGAGCGTCTGCTAAATGACTTAAATGTAAATGTAAATATGACCTCACTGTGAACATTACATATGAATGGAACAGACAGACATGACCTCACTGTGAACATTCCTATGAACAGAACAGACATGACCTCACTGTGAACATTCATATGAACAGACAGACATGACCTCACTGTGAACATTCCTATGAACAGAACAGACATGGCCTCACTGTGAACATTCATATGAATGGAACAGACAGACATGACCTCACTGTGAACATTCCTATGAACAGAACAGACAGACATGACCTCACTGTGAACATTCCTATGAACAGAACAGACAGACATGACCTCACTGTGAACATTCCTATGAACAGAACAGACATGACCTCACTGTGAACATTCATATGAATGGAACAGACAGATATGACCTCACTGTGAACATTCCTATGAACAGAACAGACAGACATGACCTCACTGTGAACATTCCTATGAACAGAACCAGACATGACCTCACTGTGAACATTCCTATGAACAGAACAGACATGACCTCACTGTGAACATTCCTATGAACAGAACAGACATGGCCTCACTGTGAACATTCATATGAATGGAACAGACGAACATGACCTCACTGTGAACATTCCTATGAACAGAACAGACAGACATGACCTCACTGTGAACATTCCTATGAACAGAACAGACAGACATGACCTCACTGTGAACATTCCTATGAACAGAACAGACAGACATGACCTCACTGTGAACATTCCTATGAACAGAACAGACAGACATGACCTCACTGTGAACATTCCTATGAACAGAACAGACAATGACCTCACTGTGAACATTCCTATGAACAGAACAGACATGACCTCACTGTGAACATTCATATGAATGGAACAGACAGACATGACCTCACTGTGAACATTCCTATGAATGGAACAGACAGACACATGTTGCAAGCACCTGGCCAGCAACCTTCACCTGTCAGGGCAACAAGATTTCACAGACTCATCATGTGTACAAATACAGAAGGAAACCCATTTCATTATTTTGGTACATTTGATAACCCAACGGTGAAACAGTGTGACTGGACCAGTATCTGTGATGAAGGGCCAGGTGCTGATCTACACTGATACACTCTACACTAAGCCCATCGATGAGAAGAACAGATATGGTAGGTTTAGTTTGACCTGTTCAAACTTCAACATAGTGCCTGTTTGTGTGTCAGATATCACCTATCTCTAACTGTTATTGGTAACAGAACAGTGACTGTGTGTGTGTATCTCTCATGAGATGCAGAGAGACCTGGCACTCAACACACCCACTATGAGGTGATTACTAACAACACCATACAGCACAAATGTCCAGACATAGAAAAACCATTTTCATTCCAAGTGTCAATGATGAACTCTGCCTGTTTCCACAGATGGACTGGAGATGATGTTGCCAGACTGAAGCCTCAGTAGTTTGATGCAGAGACTATAATTGGGTAGGTTGCCAGACTGCAGCCTCAGTAGTTTGATGCAGAGACTATAATTGGGTAGGTTGCCAGACTGCAGCCTCAGTAGTTTGATGCAGAGACTATAATTGGGTATGTTGCCAGACTGCAGCCTCAGTAGTTTGATGCAGAGACTATAATTGGGTAGGTTGCCAGACTGCAGCCTCAGTAGTTTGATGCAGAGACTATAATTGGGTAGGTTGCCAGACTGAAGCCTCAGTAGTTTGATACAGAGACTATAATTGGGTAGGTTGCCAGACTGCAGCCTCAGTAGTTTGATGCAGAGACTATAATTGGGTAGCTTGCCAGACTGAAGCCTCAGTAGTTTGATGTAGAGACTATAATTGGGTAGGCTGACTGCAGCCTCAGTAGTTTGATGCAGAGAGACTATAATTGGGTAGGTTGCCAGACTGCAGCCTCAGTAGTTTGATGCAGAGACTTAGTAATTGGGTAGGTTGCAGACTGCAGCCTCAGTAGTTTGATGCAGAGACTATAATTGGGTAGGTTGTCAGACTGCAGCCTCAGTAGTTTGATGCAGAGACTATAATTGGGTAGGTTGCCTAGACTGAAGCCTCAGTAGTTTGATACAGAGACTATAATTGGGTAGGTTGCCAGACACTGCAGCCTCAGTAGTTTGATGTAGACTATAATTGGGTAGCTTGTCAGACTGAAGCCTCAGTAGTTTGATGCAGAGACTATAATTGGGTAGGTTGCCAGACTGCAGCCTCAGTAGTTTGATGCAGACTATAATTGGGTAGGTTGCCAGACTGCAGCCTCAGTAGTTTGATGCAGAGACTATAATTGGGTAGGTTGCCGACTGCAGCCCTGTAGTTTGATGCAGAGACTATAATTGGGTAGGTTGCCAGACTGCAGCCTCAGTAGTTTGATGCAGAGAATATAATTGGGTAGGTTGCCAGACTGAAGCCTCAGTAGTTTGACGAGAGACTATAATTGGGGAGGTTGTGACTGAAGCCTCAGTAGTTTGATGCAGAGACTGTAATTGAGGCTGGACTGCAGCCAAGTAGTTTGATGCAGAGACTATAATTGGGGAGGCTGCCAGACTGCAGCCTCAGTAGTTTGATGCAGAGAAACCCTGTGTATTCTGGGACCAGGATCAGTCACTACGAGGAGGGAGAAACCCTGTGTATTATTCTGGACCAGGATCAGGTATCAGTCAATATGGAGGGAGAAACCCTGTGTATTCTGGACTAGGATCAGGTATCAGTCAATATGGGGAGGAGAAACCCTGTGTATTCTGGACCAGGATCAGTCAATATTAGGAGGGAGAAACCCTAAAGGTATTCTGGAACCAGGATCAGTCAATAAGGGGAGGGAGAAACCCTGTGTATTCTGGACCAGGACCGGTATCAGTCAATATGTGGAGGAGAAACCCCGTGTATTCTGGACCAGGATCAGTCAATATGTGGAGGAGAAACCCTGTGTATTCTGGAACCAGGATCAGGTATCAGTCAATATGGGGAGGAGAAACTCCTGTGTATTCTGGACCAGGATCAGGTATCAGTCAATATGGGAGGGAGAAAACCCTGTGTATTCCGATCAGGATCAGTCAATATGGGGAGGAGAAATCCCTGTGTATTCTGAACCAGGATCAGTCAATATGGGGAGGGAGAAACCCTTGTGTATTCTGAAACCAGGATCAGTCAATATGGGGAGGGAGAACCCCAGGTATTCTGGACCAGGATCAGTCAATATGGGAGGAGAAACCTGTGTATTCTGAACCAGGATCAAATATGGGGAGGGGAGTGGGGGGTCATACGGGCAGGGTCACCATATCCCTACTCCCACTGAGACACCCACAGGGAGGGGGGGTCACGGTCAGGTCACCATATCCCTACTCTCCCTGAGACACCCAGAGGGAGTGGGTCACGGCCAGGGTCACCATATCCCTACTCTCCCTGAGACACCCACAGGGAGTGGGGTCAAGGTCAGGGTCACCATATCCCTACTTTCCTGAGACAACCCAGGGAGTGGGGGTTACTGTCAGGTCACAATGGTTTTTTAAATTTTTTAAATGTTATTTTGTATTTTAAACTGCAACCTATTTCATTTTAAACCGTGACCTGGGCCAAGATAAATCAAAGCAGTGAGACACAGACAAACAACACAGAGTTACACATAAAATAACAATGAATACAGTAGTATAGTGACCTCTGAGCAAATTAGAGGCCTTTAAGGGCCTTCCTCAAGGGCACATGGACAGATGTTTCACCTTCACCTCTGGTATTGGAACCAGCAATAAGGTCCTTCCTTACAAGCACATGGACAGATGTTTCACCTTTCACCTCTGGTAGCAGGATGCAGGTGATAGAGGACCCAAAAGCGACTTAACAGAAACAGAGTTTATTCAAATCCAAACAGGGAATAACAGAAATCCTCTAGTCTGTAGAGGGGAATAACAAGAGAAGCGGCCACAGACTGCAGGTCGCTTCGGGTAGGCGCAGGCCGTAGTAGACAGAGACACCTGCTCACACGCAGCATCTGATGAAGGCAAAAACACGACAGGACAGGGCGAAACACAATCACAGCATGGTGAATACAAAACAAGGAACCGACGGGACAGGAACGGAACACAAAGGAATAAATAGGGACTCTAATCAGGGGAAAGGATCGGGAACAGGTGTGGGAAGACTAAATGATGATTAGGGGAATAGGAACAGCTGGGAGCAGGAACGGAACGATAGAGAGAGGAGAGAGAGGGAGGGGGAGAGAGAGGATAGAAAAAGGGAACGAACCTAATAAGACCAGCAGGGGGAAACGAACAGAAGGAAAAGCAAAATGACAAGATGATATAAGACAAAACATGACAGTACCCCCCACTCACCGAGCGCCCCTGGCGCTCTCGAGGAGGAACACTGGCGGCAACGGAGGAAATCATAGATCAAACGGTCCAGCACGTCCCGAGAAAGAACCCAACTCCTCTCCTCAGGACCGTAACGAAAAACGATAAAAAGGGAAACTAGGGTACTACTCTAAAAAAAAAATGAGAACTAGGGACAGACTGAGACACAGCAAGGGCAGGAACAAGAACAGGAGAGATGCGATGGCAGGGAACAGACTGAGACCCAGCAAGACCAGGAGCAGAAGCAGAAAAAAATTACCAGACTTCTTCTGCGCGCAGTCTGAACACGCAGCCACGAAACGGCGCGTGTCACGCTCCTGAGTCGGCCACCAAAAGCGCTGGCGAATAGACGCAAGAGTGCCTCGAACACCGGGATGACCAGCTAACTTGGCAGAGTGAGCCCACTGAAGAACAGCCAGACGAGTGGAAACAGGAACGAAAAGGAGGTTACTAGGACAAGCGCGCGGCGACGCAGTGTGCGTGAGTGCTTGCTTAACCTGTCTTTCAATTCCCCAGACTGTCAACCCGACAACACGCCCATAAGGAAGAATCCCCTCGAGATCAGTAGAAGCCACAGAAGAACTAAACAGACGGGATAAGGCATCAGGCTTGGTGTTCTTGCTACCCGGACGGTAAGAAATCACAAACTCGAAACGAGCGAAAAACAACGCCCAACGAGCTTGACGGGCATTAAGTCGTTTGGCAGAACGGATGTACTCAAGGTTCTTATGGTCTGTCCAAACGACAAAAGGAACGGTCGCCCTCCAACCACTGTCGCCATTCGCCTAGGGCTAAGCGGATGGCGAGCAGTTCACGGTTACCCACATCATAGTTGCGCTCAGATGGCGACAGGCGATGAGAAAAATAAGCGCAAGGATGAACCTTATCGTCAGACTGGAAGCGCTGGGATAGAATGGCTCCCACGCCTACCTCTGAAGCGCCAACCTCGACAATGAATTGTCTAGTGACGTCAGGAGTAACGAGGATAGGAGCGGACGTAAAACGTTCTTTTAGAAGATCAAAAGCTCCCTGGGCGGAACCGGACCACTTAAAACACGTCTTGACAGAAGTAAGAGCTGTGAGAGGGGCAGCAACTTGACCGAAATTACGAATGAAACGCCGATAGAAATTAGCGAAACCTAAAAAGCGCTGCAACTCGACACGTGACCTTGAACGGGCCAATCACTGACAGCTTGGACCTTAGCGGAATCCATCTGAATGCCTTCAGCGGAAATAACGGAACCGAGAAAAGTAACGGAGGAGACATGAAAAGAGCACTTCTCAGCCTTTACGTAGAGACAATTCTCTAAAAGGCGCTGTAGAACACGTCGAACGTGCTGAACATGAATCTCGAGTGACGGAGAAAAATCAGGATATCGTCAAGATAGACAAAAACAAAAATGTTCAGCATGTCTCTCAGAACATCATTAACTAATGCCTGAAAACAGCTGGCGCATTGGCGAGACCGAACGGCAGAACCCGGTACTCAAAATGCCCTAACGGAGTGTTAAACGCCGTTTCCACTCGTCCCCTCTCTGATGCGCACGAGATGGTAAGCGTTACGAAGGTCCAACTTAGTAAAGCACCTGGCTCCCTGCAGAATCTCGAAGGCTGATGACATAAGGGGAAGCGGATAACGATTCTTAACCGTTATGTCATTCAGCCTCGATAATCCACGCAGGGGCGCAGAGTACCGTCCTTCTTCTTAACAAAAAGAACCCCGCCCCGGCCGGAGAAGAAGAAGGCACTATGGTACCGGCGTCAAGAGACACAGACAAATAATCCTCGAGAGCCTTACGTTCGGGAGCCGACAGAGAGTATAGTCTACCTCGAGGAGGAGTGGTCCCCGGAAGGAGATCAATACTACAATCATACGACCGGTGAGGAGGAAGGGAGTTGGCTCGGGACCGACTGAAGACCGTGCGCAGATCATGATATTCCTCCGGCACTCCTGTCAAATCGCCAGGTTCCTCCTGGAAGTAGGGACAGAAGAAACGGGAGGGATGGCAGACATTAAACACTTCACATGACAAGAAACGTTCCAGGATAGGATAGAATTACTAGACCAATTAATAGAAGGATTATGACATACTAGCCAGGGATGACCCAAAACAACAGGTGTAAACGGTGAACGGAAAATCAAAAAGAAATAGTCTCACTGTGGTTACCAGATACTGTGAGGGTTAAAGGTAGTGTCTCAAATCTGATACTGGGAAGATGACTACCATCTAAGGCAAACATGGGCGTAGGCTTGTCTAACGGTCTGAAAGGAATGTTATGTTTCCGAACCCATGCTTCGGCCCATGAAACAACCCTCAGCCCCAGAGTCAATCAAGGCACTGCATGTAGCACCCGAACCGGTCCAGCGTAGATGGACCGACATAGTAGTACAAGATCTAGATGAAGAGACCAGAGTAGTAGCGCCACCAGTAGCCCTCCGCTACTGATGGGTTTGGCCTCTTACTGGACATGAATTAACAAAATGTCCAGCAACTCCGCAATAGAGGCACAGGCGGTTGGTGATCCTCCGTTCCCCTCTCCTTAGTCGAGATGCGAATCCCTCCCAGCTGCATGGGCTCAGTCTCAAAGCCAGAGGAGGGAGATGGTTGCGATGCGGAGCAGGGAAACACCGTTGATGCGAGCTCTCTTCCACGAGCCCGGTGACGAAGATCTACCCGTCGTTCTATGCGGATGGCGAGAGCAATCAAAGAGTCCACATCTGAAGGAACCTCCCGGGAGAGAATCTCATCCTTAACCACTGCGTGGAGTCCCTCCAGAAAACGAGCGAGCAGCGCCGGCTCGTTCCACTCACTAGAGGCAGCAAGAGTGCGAAACTCAATAGAATAATCCGTTATGGACCGTTCACCTTGGCATAAGGAAGCCAGGGCCCTAGAAGCCTCCCTACCAAAAACTGAACGGTCAAAAACCCGAATCATCTCCTTTTAAAGTTCTGGAACTTGTTAGAGCAATCAGCCCTTGCCTCCCAGATAGCTGTGCCCCATTCTCGAGCCCGGCCAGTAAGGAGTGAAATGACGTAAGCAACCCGAGCTCTCTCTCTAGAGTATGTGTTGGGTTGGAGAGAGAACACAATCTCACACTGCGTGAGAAAGGAGCGGCACTCAGTGGGCTGCCCGGAGTAGCAAGGTGGGTTATTAACCCTAGGTTCTGGAGGCTCGGCAGGCCAGGAAGTAACAGGTGGCACGAGACGAGACTCTGGAACTGTCCAGAGAGGTCGGAAACCTGAGCGGCCAGGTTCTCCACGGCATGGCGAGCAGCAGACAATTCCTGCTCGTGTCTGCCGAGCATGGCTCCTGGATCTCGACGGCAGTGTAACGAGCGTCTGAAGTCGCTGGGTCCATTACTTGGTCGGTTCCTTCTGTCATGCAGGTGATAGAGGACCCAAAAGCGACTTAACAGAAACAGAGTTTATTCAAATCCAAACAGGGAATAACAGAAATCCTCTAGTCTGTAGAGGGGAATAACAAGAGAAGCGGCCACAGACTGCAGGTCGCTTCGGTAGGCGCAGGCCGTAGTAGACAGAGACACCTGCTCACACGCAGCATCTGATGAAGGCAAAAACACGACAGGACAGGGCGAAACACAATCACAGCATGGTGAATACAAAACAAGGAACCGACGGGACAGGAACGGAACACAAAGGAATAAATAGGGACTCTAATCAGGGGAAAGGATCGGGAACAGGTGTGGGAAGACTAAATGATGATTAGGGGAATAGGAACAGCTGGGAGCAGGAACGGAACGATAGAGAGAGGAGAGAGAGGGAGGGGAGAGAGAGGGATAGAAAAAGGGAACGAACCTAATAAGACCAGCAGGGGGAAACGAACAGAAGGAAAAGCAAAATGACAAGATGATATAAGACAAAAC
>NW_025753657.1:0-10330 GCF_021184085.1 Oncorhynchus gorbuscha | reverse complement strand
CAGGTTTCAATACCAGGCTGGTATAATGTCAGGTTTCAATACCAGGCTGGTATAATGTCAGGTTTCAATACCAGGCTGGTATAATGTCAGGTATCAATACCAGGCTGGTATAATGTCAGGTTTCAATACCAGGCTGGTATAATGTCAGGTTTCAATACCAGGCTGGTATAATGTCAGGTTTCAATACCAGGCTGGTATAATGTCAGGTATCAATACCAGGCTGGTATAATGTCAGGTTTCAATACCAGGCTGGTATAATGTCGGGTTTCAATACCAGGCTGGTATAATGTCAGGTTTCAATACCAGGCTGGTATAATGTCAGGTTTCAATACCAGGCTGGTATAATGTCAGGTTTCAATACCAGGCTGGTATAATGTCAGGTTTCAATACCAGGCTGGTATAATGTCAGGTTTCAATACCAGGCTGGTATAATGTCAGGTTTCAATACCAGGCTGGTATAATGTCAGGTTTCAATACCAGGCTGGTATAATGTCAGGTATCAATACCAGGCTGGTATAATGTCAGGTATCAATACCAGGCTGGTATAATGTCAGGTTTCAATACCAGGCTGGTATAATGTCAGGTATCAATACCAGGCTGGTATAATGTCAGGTATCAATACCAGGCTGGTATAATGTCAGGTTTCAATACCAGGCTGGTATAATGTCAGGTTTCAATACCAGGCTGGTATAATGTCAGAGTTTCAATACCAGGCTGGTATAATGGCAGGTTTCAATACCAGGCTGGTATAATGTGCAGGTTTCAATACCAGGCTGGTATAATGGCAGGTTTCAATACCAGGCTGGTATAATGTCAGGTTTCAATACCAGGCTGGTATAATGGCAGGTTTCAATACCAGGCTGGTATAATGTCAGGTTTCAATACCAGGCTGGTATAATGGCAGGTTTCAATACCAGGCTGGTATAATGGCAGGTTTCAATACCAGGCTGGTATAATGGCAGGTTTCAATACCAGGCTGGTATAATGGCAGGTTTCAATACCAGGCTGGTATAATGGCAGGTTTCAATACCAGGCTGGTATAATGGCAGGTTTCAATACCAGGCTGGTATAATGTCAGGTTTCAATACCAGGCTGGTATAATGGCAGGTTTCAATACCAGGCTGGTATAATGTCAGGTTTCAATACCAGGCTGGTATAATGGCAGGTATCAAAACCAGGCTGGTATAATGTCAGGTTTCAATACCAGGCTGGTATAATGTCAGGTTTCAATACCAGGCTGGTATAATGTCAGGTTTCAATACCAGGCTGGTATAATGTCAGGTTTCAATACCAGGCTGGTATAATGTCAGGTTTCAATACCAGGCTGGTATAATGTCAGGTTTCAATACCAGGCTGGTATAATGTCAGGTTTCAATACCAGGCTGGTATAATGTCAGGTTTCAATACCAGGCTGGTATAATGTCAGGTATCAATACCAGGCTGGTATAATGTCAGGTTTCAATACCAGGCTGGTATAATGTCAGGTTTCAATACCAGGCTGGTATAATGTCAGGTTCAATCGGCTGGTATAATGGTTCAATACCAGGCTGGTATAATGTCAGGTTTCAATACCAGGCTGGTATAATGTCAGGTTTCAATACCAGGCTGGTATAATGTCAGGTTTCAATACCAGGCTGGTATAATGTCAGGTTTCAATACCAGGCTGGTATAATGTCAGGTTTCAATACCAGGCTGGTATAATGTCAGGTATCAATACCAGGCTGGTATAATGTCAGGTTTCAATACCAGGCTGGTATAATGGCAGGTATCAATACCAGGCTGGTATAATGTCAGGTTTCAATACCAGGCTGGTATAATGGCAGGTTTCAATACCAGGCTGGTATAATGTCAGGTTTCAATACCAGGCTGGTATAATGGCAGGTATCAATACCAGGCTGGTATAATGTCAGGTTTCAATACCAGGCTGGTATAATGTCAGGTTTCAATACCAGGCTGGTATAATGTCAGGTATCACCAGGCTGGTATAATGGCAGGTTTCAATACCAGGCTGGTATAATGGCAGGTTTCAATACCAGGCTGGTATAATGTCAGGTTTCAATACCAGGCTGGTATAATGGCAGGTTTCATTACCAGGCTGGTATAATGTCAGGTTTCAATACCAGGCTGGTATAATGGCAGGCTGGTATAATGTCAGGTTTCAATACCAGGCTGGTATAATGTCAGGTTTCAATACCAGGCTGGTATAATGGCAGGCTGGTATAATGTCAAACCAGGCTGGTATAATGGCAGGTTTCAATACCAGGCTGGTATAATGTCAGGCTTCCAATACCAGGCTGGTATAATGTCAGGTATCAATACCAGGCTGGTATAATGTCAGGTTTCAATACCAGGCTGGTATAATGTCAGGTTTCAATACCAGGCTGGTATAATGTCAGGGTTTCAATACCAGGCTGGCATATGTCAGGCATCAATACCAGGCTGGTATAATGGCAGGTTTCAATACCAGGCTGGTATAATGGTAGTGTATCAATACCAGGCTGGTATAATGTCAGGTTTCAATACCAGGCTGGTGTAATGGCAGGTTTCAATACCAGGCTGGTATAATGTCAGGTAATACCAGGCTGGTTCAATACCAGGCTGGTATAATGTCAGGTTCAATACCAGGCTGGTATAATGTCAGGTTTCAATACCAGGCTGGTGTAATGGCAGGTTTCAATACCAGGCTGGTATAATGTCAGGTTTCAATACCAGGCTGGTATAATGGCAGGTTTCAATACCAGGCTGGTATAATGTCAGGTTTCAATACCAGGCTGGTATTATGTCAGGTTTCAATACCAGGCTGGTATAATGTCAGGTTTCAATACCAGGCTGGTATAATGTCAGGTTTCAATACCAGGCTGGTATAATGGCAGGTATCAATACCAGGCTGGTATAATGTCAGGTTTCAATACCAGGCTGGTATAATGTCAGGTTTCAATACCAGGCTGGTATAATGTCAGGTTTCAATACCAGGCTGGTATAATGTCAGGTATCAATACCAGGCTGGTATAATGTCAGGTTTCAATACCAGGCTGGTATAATGTCAGCTTTCAATACCAGGCTGGTATAATGTCAGGTTTCAATACCAGGCTGGTATAATGTCAGGTTTCAATACCAGGCTGGTATAATGTCAGGTTTCAATACCAGGCTGGTATAATGTCAGGTTTCAATACCAGGCTGGTATAATGGCAGGTATCAATACCAGGCTGGTATAATGGCAGGTTTCAATACCAGGCTGGTATAATGGCAGGTTTCAATACCAGGCTGGTATAATGTCAGGTTTCAATACCAGGCTGGTATAATGTCAGGTTTCAATACCAGGCTGGTATAATGTCAGGTTTCAATACCAGGCTGGTATAATGGCAGGTATCAAAACCAGGCTGGTATAATGGCAGGTTTCAATACCAGGCTGGTATAATGGCAGGTTTCAATACCAGGCTGGTATAATGGCAGGTTTCAATACCAGGCTGGTATAATGGCAGGTTTCAATACCAGGCTGGTATAATGGCAGGTTTCAATACCAGGCTGGTATAATGTCAGGTTTCAATACCAGGCTGGTATAATGGCAGGTTTCAATACCAGGCTGGTATAATGTCAGGTTTCAATACCAGGCTGGTATAATGGCAGGTATCAAAACCAGGCTGGTATAATGGCAGGTTTCAATACCAGGCTGGTATAATGGCAGGTATCAATACCAGGCTGGTATAATATCAGGTATCAATACCAGGCTGGTATAATGGCAGGTTTCAATACCAGGCTGGTATAATGTCAGTATCAATACCAGGCTGGTATAATGTCAGGTTTCAATACCAGGCTGGTGCATGGGCAGGTTTACTACCAGGCTGGTATAATGTCAGGTTTCAAAACCAGGCTGGTATAATGTCAGGTCAATACCAGGCTGGTATAATGTCAGGCTCAATACCAGGCTGGTATAATGTCAGGTATCAATACCAGGCTGGTATAATGTCAGGCATCAAATACCAGGCTGGTATAATGTCAGGTTTCAATACCAGGCTGGTATAATGGCAGGTTTCAATACCAGGCTGGTATAATGTCCAGGGTTTCAATACCAGGCTGGTATAATGTCAGGTTTCCAAACCAGGCTGGTATAATGGCAGGCTCAATACCAGGCTGGTATAATGTCAGGTATCAATACCAGGCTGGTATAATGTCAGGTTTCAATACCAGGCTGGTATAATGTCAGGTATCAATACCAGGCTGGTATAATGTCAGGTATCAATACCAGGCTGGTATAATGTCAGGTTTCAATACCAGGCTGGTATAATGTCAGGTTTCAATACCAGGCTGGTATAATGTCAGGTTTCAATACCAGGCTGGTATAATGGCAGGTATCAATACCAGGCTGGTATAATGGCAGGCTTCAAAAACCAGGCTGGTATAATGGCAGGGTTAATGTCAGGCATCACTACCAGGCTGGTATAATGTCAGGTTTCAATACCAGGCTGGTATAATGTCAGGTTTCAATACCAGGCTGGTATAATGTCAGGTATCAATACTCAGGCTGGTATAATGTCAGGTTTCAATACCAGGCTGGTATACAAAACCAGGCTGGTATAATGGCAGGTTTCAATACCAGGCTGGTATAATGGCAGGCATCAATACCAGGCTGGTATAATGGCAGGTATCAATACCAGGCTGGTATAATGGCAGGTTTCAACACAGGCTGGTATAATGGCAGGTTTCAATACCAGGCTGGTATAATGTCAGGTTTCAATACCAGGCTGGTATAATGGCAGGCTTCAATACCAGGCTGGTATAATGTCAGGTTTCACTACCAGGCTGGTATAATGGCAGGTATCAAAACCAGGCTGGTATAATGGCAGGTTTCAATACCAGGCTGGTATAATGGCAGGTTTCAATACCAGGCTGGTATAATGTCAGGCTGGCATAATGGCAGGCTCAATACCAGGCTGGTATAATGGCAGGTTTCAATACCAGGCTGGTATAATGGCAGGTTTCAATACCAGGCTGGTATAATGGCAGGCCTGGCAGCCAGGCTGGTGGCACCAGGCTCTATATAATGTCAGGTGGCATAATGGCAGGCTCACACCAGGCTGGTATAATGGCAGGCTATAATGTCGGTTTCAATACCAGGCTGGTATAATGTCAGGTTTCAATACCAGGCTGGTATAGTCAGGTATCAAAACCAGGCTGGTATAATGTCAGGTATCAGGCTGGTATACTCAGGTATCTGGTATAATGTCAGGTATCAATATCAGGGCTGGTA
Organism: Oncorhynchus gorbuscha; assembly: GCF_021184085.1. Taxonomy (NCBI): domain Eukaryota; kingdom Metazoa; phylum Chordata; class Actinopteri; order Salmoniformes; family Salmonidae; genus Oncorhynchus; species Oncorhynchus gorbuscha. Next base: position 5,082 of record NW_025753657.1, on the reverse strand, counting down.
TAATGGCAGGTATCAATACCAGGCTGGTATAATGTCAGGTATCAATACCAGGCTGGTATACTGTCAGGTTTCAACCAGGCTGGTATAATGTCAGGTATCAATACCAGCTGGTATAATGGCAGGTTTCAATACCAGGTAGTATAATGTCAGGTTTCAATACCAGGCTGGTATAATGTCGCAGGTTTCAATACCAGGCTGGTATAATGGCAGGTTTCAATACTCAGGCTGGTATAATGTCAGCATCGCATGGCTGGTATTCAATACCAGGCTGGTATACAGTCAGGTTTCAATACCAGGCTGGTATAATGTCAGGGTTTCAAACCAGGCTGGTATAATGTCAGGTATCAAAACCAGGCTGGTATAATGTCAGGGTTTCAAATACCAGGCTGGTATAATGGCAGGCTTCACCAGGCTGGTATAATGTCAGGCTCAATACCAGGCTGGTATAATGTCAGGTTTCAAACCAGGCTGGTATAATGTCAGGTATCAAACCAGGCTGGTATAATGTCAGGTATCACCAGGCTGGTATAATGTCAGGCATCAATACCAGGCTGGTATAATGGCAGGTTTCAATACCAGGCTGGTATAATGGCAGGTATCAATACCAGGCTGGTATAATGTCAGGTTTCAATACCAGGCTGGTATAATGGCATGTATCAATACCAGGCTGGTATAATGTCTTTCAATACCAGGCTCATAATGTCAGGCTCAAAACCAGGCTGGTATAATGTCAGCTTTCAATACCAGGCTGGTATAATGTCAGGTTTCAATACCAGGCTGGTATAATGGCAGTTCTCAGGTGTATAATGGCAATACCAGGTCATATAATGTCAGGCTCAATACCAGGCTGGTATAATGGCAGGTTTCAACAACAGGCTGGTATAATGTCAGGTTTCAATACCAGGCTGGTATAATGTCAGGGCTGGTATAATGTCAGGCCTGGGCACAGGCTGGTATAATGGCAGGTTCTGCAATACCAGGCTGGTATAATGTCAGTGGCTCACACCAGGCTGGTATAATGTCAGGTTTCAATACCAGCTGGTATATGGCTGGCAGGCCTCACACCAGCCATAATGTCAGTGTTCTGTTACCAGGCTGGTATAATGTCAGGCATCAATACCAGGCTGGCATAATGTCAGCTCACCAGGCCGGCATAACGTCAGGCATCTACCCAGGCTGGCATCATGGCAGGCTCAAATACCAGGCTGGTATAATGTCAGGCTCTCAATACTCCAGCTTGGTATAATGCCTGCGGCCTTCACCACTATAATGGTATAATGGCAGGCATCAATACCAGGCTGGTATAATGTCAGGCATCAGTAATACCAGGCTGTATAATGTCGTATCAATACTAGGCTGGTATAATGTCAGGTATCAATACCAGGCTGGTATAATGGCAGGTTTCAATACCAGGCTGGTATAATGTCAGGCATCACTACCAGGCTTGAGGCACGTCAGGCTCTGGGCTACTCAGGTCAGGTGTAATGGCAGGCTCAATGTTACCAGGCTGGTATAATGTCAGGCTCTGCACACCAGGCTGGCATAATGGGCTCACTCAACACCAGGCTGGTATAATGTCGTATCACCACCAGGCTGGTATAATGTCAGAGTATCAATACCAGGCTGGTATAATAGCGAGTTTCAATACCAGGCTGGTATAATGTCAGGTTTCAATACCAGGCTGGTATAATGTCAGGCTTTAATACCAGGCTGGTATAATGTCAGGCTCCAATACCAGGCTGGTATAATGTCAGGTTTCAAAACCAGGCTGGTATAATGTCAGGTATCAAAACCAGGCTGGTATAATGGCCAGGTTTCAATACCAGGCTGGTATAATGTCAGGTTTCAATACCAGGCTGGTATAATGGCGGAATTTCAATACCAGGCTGGTATAATGGCAGGTTTCAATACCAGGCTGGTATAATGGGTTTCAATACCAGGCTGGTATAATGTCAGGATTTCAATACCAGGCTGGTATAATGGCAGGTTTCAATACCAGGCTGGTATAATGTCAGGTTTCAATACCAGGCTGGTATAATGTCAGGTATCAAAACCAGGCTGGTATAATGGCAGGCTTCAATACCAGGCTGGTATAATGGCAGGTTTCAATGCCAGCTGGTATAATGTCAGGTTTCAATACCAGGCTGTAATGGTCGGTTTCAATACCAGGCTGGTATAATGTCAGGTATCAAAACCAGGCTGGTATAATGTCAGGTTTCAATACCAGGCTGGTAATGTCTGTATCAAACCAGGCTGGTATGAATTATCAGTTTCAATACCAGGCTGGTATAATGTCAGGCTCAATACCAGGCTGGTATAATGTCAGAGTATCAATACCAGGCTGGTATAATGTCAGGTATCAATACCAGGCTGGTATAATGTCAGGTTTCAATACCAGGCTGGTATAATGTCAGGTATCAATACCAGGCTGGTATAATGTCAGTATCAATACCAGGCTAGTATAATGTCAGGTATCAATACCAGGCTGGTATAATGTCAGGTATCAATACCAGGCTGGTACGTCAGGTATCAATACCAGGCTGGTATAATGTCAGGCATCACCAGGCTGGTGTCAGGTTTCAACACCAGGCTGGCATAATGTCAGGTTTCAATACCAGGCTGGTATAATGTCAGGCTTCAATACCTGCATTGGTATAATGGTAGGCATCACATACCAGGCTGGTATAATGGCAGGCTCCAATACCAGGCTGGTATAATGGCAGGTAATACCAGGCTGGATAATGTCAGGCATCAATACCAGGCTGGTATAATGTCAGTATCACTACCAGGCTGGTATAATGTCAGGTATCACCAGGCTGGTATAATGTCAGGTTTCAATACCAGGCTGGTATAATGGCAGGTATCAAAACCAGGCTGGTATAATGGCAGGTTTCAATACCAGGCTGGTATAATGGCAGGTTTCAATACCAGGCTGGTATAATGGCAGGTTTCAATACCAGGCTGGTATAATGGCGGTTTCAATACAGGCTGGTATAACAGGTTTCAATACCAGGCTGGTATAATGGCAGTTTCAATACCAGGCTGGTATAATGGCGGGTTTCAATGCCAGGCTGGTATAATGTCAGGTTTCAATACCAGGCTGGTATAATGGCAGGTATCAAAACCAGGCTGGTATAATGGCAGGTTTCAATACCAGGCTGGTATAATGGCAGGTTTCAATACCAGGCTGGTATAATGTCAGGTTTCAATACCAGGCTGGTATAATGTCAGGTTTCAATACCAGGCTGGTATAATGTCAGGTATCAAAACCAGGCTGGTATAATGTCAGGTTTCAATACCAGGCTGGTATAATGTCAGGTATCAAAACCAGGCTGGTATAATGGCAGGTTTCAATACCAGGCTGGTATAATGGCAGGTATCAATACCAGGCTGGTATAATGGCAGGTATCAATACCAGGCTGGTATAATGTCAGGTATCAATACCAGGCTGGTATAATGTCAGGTTTCAATACCAGGCTGGTATAATGTCAGGTATCAATACCAGGCTGGTATAATGTCAGGTATCAATACCAGGCTGGTATAATGTCAGGTATCAATACCAGGCTGGTATAATGTCAGGTATCAATACCAGGCTGGTATAATGTCAGGTATCAAAACCAGGCTGGTATAATGGCAGGTATCAATACCAGGCTGGTATAATGTCAGGTATCAATACCAGGCTGGTATAATGTCAGGTTTCAATACCAGGCTGGTATACATGTCAGGTTTCAATACCAGGCTGGTATAATGCCTAGGTTTCAAAACCAGGCTGGTATAATGTCAGGTATCAATACCAGGCTGGTATAATGTCAGGTTTCAATACCAGGCTGGTATAATGGCAGGTTTCAATACCAGGCTGGTATAATGTCAGGTCTCAATACCAGGCTGGTATAATGTCAGGTTTCAATACCAGGCTGGTATAATGTCAGGTATCAAAACCAGGCTGGTATAATGTCAGAGTTTCAATACCAGGCTGGTATAATGTCAGGTTTCAATACCAGGCTGGTATAATGTCAGGTTTCAATACCAGGCTGGTATAATGTCAGGTATCAATACCAGGCTGGTATAATGGCAGGTATCAATACCAGGCTGAGTATAATGGCAGGTATCAATACCAGGCTGGTATAATGTCAGGTTTCAATACCAGGCTGGTATAATGTCGAGGTATCAAAACCAGGCTGGTATAATGTCGGGTTTCAATACCAGGCTGGTATAATGTCAGGTTTCAATACCAGGCTGGTATAATGGCAGGTATCAATACCAGGCTGGTATAATGTCAGGTTTCAATACCAGGCTGGTATAATGGCAGGTATCAAATACCAGGCTGGTATAATGGCAGGTATCAATACCAGGCTGGTATAATGTCAGGTTTCAATACCAGGCTGGTATAATGTCAGGTTTCCAATACCAGGCTGGTATAATGTCAGGTTTCAATACCAGGCTGGTATAATGTCAGGTATCAATACCAGGCTGGTATAATGTCAGGTATCAATACCAGGCTGGTATAATGTCAGGTTTCAATACCAGGCTGGTATAATGGCAGGTTATCAATACCAGGCTGGTATAATGGCAGGTTTCAATACCAGGCTGGTATAATGTCAGGTCTCAATACCAGGCTGGTATAATGTCAGGTTTCAATACCAGGCTGGTATAATGTCAGGTTTCAATACCAGGCTGGTATAATGTCAGGTATCAATACCAGGCTGGTATAATGTCAGGTATCAATACCAGGCTGGTATAATGTCAGGTTTCAATACCAGGCTGGTATAATGTCGGAGTGTCAATACCAGGCTGAGGTATATCGGGTATCAAAACCAGGCTGTGGTATAGTGTCAGGGTTTCAATACCAGGCTGGTATAATGGCAGGATCAATACCAGGCCGGTATAATGGCGAGGTTTCCAATACCAGGCTGGTATACATGGCAGGTTTCAATACCAGGCTGGTATAACGCCAGGTTTCAAAACTCAGGCTGGTATAATGGCAGGCCTAAAACCAGGCTGGTATAATGTCAGGTTTCAATACCAGGCTGGTATAACGGCAGGTATCAAAACCAGGCTGGTATAATGTCGTTTCAATACCAG
>NW_025753656.1:0-10331 GCF_021184085.1 Oncorhynchus gorbuscha | reverse complement strand
GGGTACAATCAGAGGTACAGTACATAGATAATCAGAGGTCAGACATGGTACAATCAGTACATGGGTACAATCAGAGGTACAGTACATGGGTACAATCAGAGGTACAGTACATGGGTACAATCAGAGGTACAGTACATGGGTACAATCAGAGGTACAGTACATAGATACAATCAGAGGTACAGTACATGGGTACAATCAGAGGTACAGTACATAGATACAATCAGAGGTACAGTACATGGGTACAATCAGAGGTACAGTACATGGGTACAATCAGAGGTACAGTACATAGGTACAATCAGAGGTACAGTACATGGGTACAATCAGAGTTACAGTACATAGATACAATCAGAGGTACAGTACATGGGTACAATCAGAGGTACAGTACATGGGTACAATCAGAGGTACAGTACATAGATACAATCAGAGGTACAGTACATGGGTACAATCAGAGTTACAGTACATAGATACAATCAGAGGTACAGTACATGGGTACAATCAGAGGTACAGTACATGGGTACAATCAGAGGTACAGTACATAGATACAATCAGAGGTACAGTACATAGATACAATCAGAGGTACAGTACATAGATACAATCAGAGGTACAGTACATGGGTACAATCAGAGGTACAGTACATAGATACAATCAGAGGTACAGTACATGGGTACAATCAGAGGTACAGTACATGGGTACAATCAGAGGTACAGTACATGGGTACAATCAGAGGTACAGTACATAGATACAATCAGAGGTACAGTACATGGGTACAATCAGAGGTACAGTACATGGGTACAATCAGAGGTACAGTACATAGATACAATCAGAGGTACAGTACATAGATACAATCAGAGGTACAGTACATGGGTACAATCAGAGGTACAGTACATGGGTACAATCAGAGGTACAGTACAGTACATGGGTACAATCAGAGGTACAGTACATGGGTACAATCAGAGGTACAGTACATGGGTACAATCAGAGGTACAGTACAATCAGAGGTACAATCAGAGGTACAGTACATGGGTACAATCAGAGGTACAGTACATAGATACAATCAGAGGTACAGTACATAGATACAATCAGAGTACAATCAGGGTAGTTACAGTACATAGATACAATCAGAGGTACAGTACATGGGTACAATCAGAGGTACAGTACATGGGTACAATCAGAGGTACAGTACATAGATACAATCAGAGGTACAGTACATAGATACAATCAGAGGTACAGTACATAGATACAATCAGAGGTACAGTACATGGGTACAATCAGAGGTACAGTACATAGATACAATCAGAGGTACAGTACATGGGTACAATCAGAGGTACAGTACATGGGTACAATCAGAGGTACAGTACATGGGTACAATCAGAGGTACAGTACATGGGTACAATCAGAGGTACAGTACATGGGTACAATCAGAGGTACAGTACATGGGTACAATCAGAGGTACAGTACATAGATACAATCAGAGGTACAGTACATGGGTACAATCAGAGTTACAGTACATAGATACAATCAGAGGTACAGTACATGGGTACAATCAGAGGTACAGTACATGGGTACAATCAGAGGTACAGTACATAGATACAATCAGAGGTACAGTACATAGATACAATCAGAGGTACAGTACATAGATACAATCAGAGGTACAGTACATGGGTACAATCAGAGGTACAGTACATAGATACAATCAGAGGTACAGTACATGGGTACAATCAGAGGTACAGTACATGGGTACAATCAGAGGTACAGTACATGGGTACAATCAGAGGTACAGTACATAGATACAATCAGAGGTACAGTACATGGGTACAATCAGAGGTACAGTACATGGGTACAATCAGAGGTACAGTACATAGATACAATCAGAGGTACAGTACATAGATACAATCAGAGGTACAGTACATGGGTACAATCAGAGGTACAGTACATGGGTACAATCAGAGGTACAGTACATGGGTACAATCAGAGGTACAGTACATGGGTACAATCAGAGGTACAGTACATGGGTACAATCAGAGGTACAGTACATAGATACAATCAGAGGTACAGTACATGGGTACAATCAGAGGTACAGTACATGGGTACAATCAGAGGTACAGTACATAGGTACAATCAGAGGTACAGTACATAGATACAATCAGAGGTACAGTACATGGGTACAATCAGAGGTACAGTACATGGGTACAATCAGAGGTACAGTACATGGGTACAATCAGAGGTACAGTACATAGATACAATCAGAGGTACAGTACATGGGTACAATCAGAGGTACAGTACATGGGTACAATCAGAGGTAGCCAACAAATGCTTTTTTTTTTGCCTTGGTCACATTATTCCACACATTTACTTTTAAATTTTCTTGTCGCTTTTAATCTTACCTGGTACCCAGGCTATTGTGGGCAGAGGTGGCTGTGAACCAGATTACCATAGCAGGCATATACAGCACAGTAGTGACCAGTTTAGGCTTCCATAGGGCTCTGGTCAAAAGTAGTGCACTATATAGGGCATAGGCTTCCATAGGGCTCTGGTCAAAAGTAGTGCACTATATAGGGCATAGGGTGCCATTTTGGAAGCACACTTGACCAAAACAGCATCAGAAGGATGACCCATTCAACAAATCCCTGTTTTGCCTCCCTATGAAGAGAGCATCTGCTGTTTTCTGCTGACAGAAATAGTTTCCCTGGGAAGGTCAGAGATGATATTACATCATCACAGGAAGTCTTCTACTCATCACGGCCTTGACCATATTAGGACAGTCTTTTTTTATGTTGCTGATTGTAAGAGTAGATAGAGCATTCGGAAAGTATTCAGACCCTTTGACTATTTCCATATTTTGTTGCATTACAGCCACATTCTAAAATGGAGTAAATTGTTTTTCCCCTCGTCAATCTACACACAATACCCCATAATGACATCACAATACCCCATAATGACATCACAATACCCCACAATGACTTCACAATACCCCATAATGACATCACAATACCCCATAATGACATCACAATACACCATAATGACATCACAATACCCCATAATGACATCACAATACCCCATAATGACATCACAATACCCTATAATGACATCACAATACCCCATAATGACATCACAATACCCCATAATGACATCACAATACCCCCATAATGACGAAGAAAAAGGTTTTTAGACTTTTTAGCAAATTTATATTTTAAAAAACACCCCGGGAATATCACATTTACATAAGTATTCAGAACCTTTACTCAGTACTTTGTTGAAGCACCTTTTGCAGAGATTACAGCCTCCAGTCTTCTTGGGTATGACGCTACAAGCTTGGCACACCTATATTTGGGAAGTTTCTCTAATTCTTCTCTGCAGATCCTCTCAAGTTCTGTCAGGTTGGATGGGGAGCGTTGCTGCACAGCTATTTTCAGGTCTCTCCAGAGATGTTCGATCAGGTTCAAGTCCAGGCTCTGGTTGGGCCACTCAAGGACATTCAGAGACTTGTCACGAAGCCACTCCTGCATTGTCTTGGCTGTGTGCTTAGAGTCATTGTCCTGCTGGAAGGTGAACCTCTGCCCGAGTCTAAGGTCCTGAGTGCTCTGGAGCAAGTTTCCATCAAGGATCTCTCTGTACTTTGCTCAGTTCATCTTTCGCTTGATCCTGACTAGTCTCCCAGAACCTGCCGCTGAAAAACATCCCCACAGCATTATGTTGCCACCACCATGCTTCACCGGAGGGATTGTGCCAGGTTTCCTCCAGACGTGACACTTTGCATTCAGGCCAAAAAGTTTAATCTTGGTTTCATCAGACCAGAGAATCTTGTTTCTGATGATCTGAGAGTCCTTTAGGTGCCTTTTGGCAAACTCCAAGTGTGCTGTCATGTGCCTTTTACTGAGAAGTGGCTTCCGTCTGGCCCCTTGTACCAATGGAGGCTGGTGACCAGGAAAGGAGGATGGGGAATAGGGGACCCATGATGAGGAGGATGGGGGACCCATGAGGAGGAGGATGGGGGACCCATGAGGAGGAGGATGGGGAATAGGGGACCCATGAGGAGGAGGATGGGGGACCCATGAGGAGGAGGATGGGGGACACATGAGGAGGAGGATGGGGGACACATGATATCGGCATCGGTATGCATTGCGACGTCAAAGTGCGTTTCAAAAATCGTCAGAGTAATTATTTTATTTATAGTACAATATAATGGGGAATAAGGAATGAGAGGGCTACTCACACAGTGTTGGAAAGGGATCACAGCAGTGATTGAATGAGGGTATGAGGCATGAGTTTGAGGTGTTCAGAGGCTTGACTTCAGTGCAGGACAGGACTTGACTGGGAAGACAAACAACAATAACAAAACACACTACACAGTTAGACAAGAGAGATAAGAATGTGTGAGTCCATCCAAGGAGTAAAATCACTGATGTGTAATAACGTGATTGTGTTTGAGTATGTGATTGACTCAACATACAGTAAATTGATAGGTGTACTCACAGTGCTTGGAGAGGAAATATTCGATGGACGAGACTGGTGGCACCATAGGTCCCAGAGTGGTCAGACTGGTGGCAGGTCCCAGAGTGGTCAGACTGGTGGCACCATAGGTCCCAGAGTGGTCAGACTGGTGGCAGGTCCCAGAGTGGTCAGACTGGTGGCAGGTCCCAGAGTGGTCAGACTGGTGGCACCATAGGTCCCAGAGTGGTCAGACTGGTGGCACCATAGGTCCCAGAGTGGTCAGACTGGTGGCACCATAGGTCCCAGAGTGGTCAGACTGGTGGCACCATAGGTCCCAGAGTGGTCCGACTGGTGGCACCATAGGTCCCATAGTGGTCAGACTGGTGGCACCATAGGTCCCAGAGTGGTCAGACTGGTGGCACTATAGGTCCCAGAGAGGTCAGACTGGTGGCAGGTCCCAGAGTGGTCCGACTGGTGGCAGGTCCCAGAGTGGTCAGACTGGTGGCAGGTCCCAGAGTGGTCAGACTGGTGGCACTATAGGTCCCAGAGTGGTCAGACTGGTGGCAGGTCCCAGAGTGATCAGACTGGTGGCAGGTCCCAGAGTGGTCAGACTGGTGGCAGGTCCCAGAGTGGTCAGACTGGTGGCAGGTCCCAGAGTGGTCAGACTGGTGGCACCATAGGTCCCAGAGTGATCAGACTGGTGGCAGGTCCCAGAGTGGTCAGACTGGTGGCAGGTCCCAGAGTGGTCAGACTGGTGGCAGGTCCCAGAGTGGTCAGACTGGTGGCAGGTCCCAGAGTGGTCAGACTGGTGGCAGGTCCCAGAGTGGTCAGACTGGTGGCAGGTCCCAGAGTGGTCAGACTGGTGACACTATATGTCCCAGAGTGGTCAGACTGGTGGCACCATAGGTCCCAGAGTGGTCAGACTGGTGGCACCATAGGTCCCAGAGTGGTCAGACTGGTGGCAGGTCCCAGAGTAGTCAGACTGGTGACACCATGGGTCCCAGAGTGGTCAGACTGGTGACACCATAGGTCCCAGAGTGGTCAGACTGGTGACACCATGGGTCCCAGAGTGGTCAGACTGGTGACACCATGGGTCCCAGAGTGGTCAGACTGGTGACACCATAGGTCCCAGAGTGGTCAGACTGGTGACACCATAGGTCCCAGAGTGGTCAGACTGGTGGCACCATAGGTCCCAGAGTGGTCAGACTGGTGGCACCATAGGTCCCAGAGTGGTCAGACTGGTGACACCATAGGTCCCAGAGTGGTCAGACTGGTGGCAGGTCCCAGAGTGGTCAGACTGGTGGCACCATAGGTCCCAGAGTGGTCAGACTGGTGACACCATAGGTCCCAGAGTGGTCAGACTGGTGGCAGGTCCCAGAGTGGTCAGACTGGTGGCACCATAGGTCCCAGAGTGGTCAGACTGGTGACACCATAGGTCCCAGAGTGGTCAGACTGGTGGCAGGTCCCAGAGTGGTCAGACTGTGGCACCAGACCCAGAGTGGTCAGACTGGTGGCAGGTCCCAGAGTGGTCAGACTGGTGGCACCATAGGTCCCAGAGTGGTCAGACTGGTGACACCACAGGTCCCAGAGTGGTCAGACTGGTGGCACCATAGGTCCCAGAGTGGTCAGACTGGTGGCACCATAGGTCCCAGAGTGGTCAGACTGGTGGCAGGTCCCAGAGTGGTCAGACTGGTGGCACCATAGGTCCCAGAGTGGTCAGACTGGTGACACCATAGGTCCCAGAGTGGTCAGACTGGTGGCACCATAGGTCCCAGAGTGGTCAGACTGGTGGCACCATAGGTCCCATAGTGGTCAGACTGGTGGCACCATAGGTCCCAGAGTGGTCAGACTGGTGGCACCATAGGTCCCATAGTGGTCAGACTGGTGGCACCATAGGTCCCAGAGTGGTCAGACTGGTGGCACCATAGGTCCCATAGTGGTCAGACTGGTGGCACCATAGGTCCCATAGTGGTCAGACGGGTGGCAACATAGGTCCCATAGTGGTCAGACTGGTGGCACCATAGGTCCCAGAGTGGTCAGACTGGTGGCACCATAGGTCCCATAGTGGTCAGACTGGTGGCACCATAGGTCCCATAGTGGTCAGACTGGTGGCACCATAGGTCCCAGAGTGGTCAGACTGGTGGCACCATAGGTCCCATAGTGGTCAGACTGGTGGCACCATAGGTCCCAGAGTGGTCAGACTGGTGGCACCATAGGTCCCATAGTGGTCAGACTGGTGGCACCATAGGTCCCAGAGTGGTCAGACTGGTGGCACCATAGGTCCCATAGTGGTCAGACTGGTGGCACCATAGGTCCCAGAGTGGTCAGACTGGTGGCACCATAGGTCCCAGAGTGGTCAGACTGGTGGCAGGTCCCAGAGAGGTCAGACTGGTGACACCATAGGTCCCATAGTGGTCAGACTGGTGACACCATAGGTCCCAGAGTGTTCAGACTGGTGGCAGGTCCCAGAGAGGTCAGACTGGTGGCAGGTCCCAGAGTGGTCAGACTGGTGACACCATAGGTCCCATAGTGGTCAGACTGGTGGCACCATAGGTCCTAGAGTGGTCAGACTGGTGGCACCATAGGTCCCAGAGTGGTCAGACTGGTGGCACCATAGGTCCCAGAGTGGTCAGACTGGTGACACCATAGGTCCCAGAGTGGTCAGACTGGTGACACCATAGGTCCCAGAGTGGTCAGACTGGTGACACCATAGGTCCCAGAGTGGTCAGACTGGTGGCACCATAGGTCCCAGAGTGGTCAGACTGGTGGCACAATAGGTCCCATAGTGGTCAGACTGGTGACACCATAGGTCCCAGAGTGGTCAGACTGGTGGCAGGTCCCAGAGTGGTCAGACTGGTGGCACCATAGGTCCCAGAGTGGTCAGACTGGTGGCAGGTCCCAGAGAGGTCAGACTGGTGGCACCATAGGTCCCAGAGTGGTCAGACTGGTGGCACCATAGGTCCCATAGTGGTCAGACTGGTGGCACCATAGGTCCCAGAGTGGTCAGACTGGTGGCACCATAGGTCCCAGAGTGGTCAGACTGGTGGCAGGTCCCAGAGAGGTCAGACTGGTGGCACCATAGGTCCCAGAGTGGTCAGACTGGTGACACCATAGGTCCCATAGTGGTCAGACTGGTGGCACCATAGGTCCCAGAGAGGTCAGACTGGTGGCACCATAGGTCCCAGAGTGGTCAGACTGGTGGCAGGTCCCAGAGAGGTCAGACTGGTGGCACCATAGGTCCCAGAGTGGTCAGACTGGTGGCACCATAGGTCCCATAGTGGTCAGACTGGTGGCACCATAGGTCCCAGAGTGGTCAGACTGGTGGCACCATAGGTCCCAGAGTGGTCAGACTGGTGACACCATAGGTCCCAGAGAGGTCAGACTGGTGGCAGGTCCCAGAGTGTTCAGACTGGTGGCAGGTCCCAGAGAGGTCAGACTGGTGACACCACTAGCTGGTAGCTACTTGAATACTGATGTTAGCAATGCAAATTGAACTGGATGTAAAAATTCAGTTTTAAAACCAAGAAAACATCATGTCAAGTATTTTGTAGTAGTTCCAGTACATGGGTACAATCAGAGGTACAGTACATGGGTACAATCAGAGGTACAGTACATATATACAATCAGAGGTACAGTACATAGGTACAATCAGAGGTACAGTACATGGGCACAATCAGAGGTACAGTACATAGATACAATCAGAGGTACAGTACATGGGTACAATCAGAGGTACAGTATATGGGTACAATCAGAGGTACAGTACATGGGTACAATCAGAGGTACAGTACATAGATACAATCAGAGGTACAGTACATGGGTACAATCAGAGGTACAGTACATGGGTACAATCAGAGGTACAGTACATGGGTACAATCAGAGGTACAGTACATGGGTACAATCAGAGGTACAGTACATGGGTACAATCAGAGGTACAGTACATGGGTACAATCAGAGGTACAGTACATATATACAATCAGAGGTACAGTACATGGGTACAATCAGAGGTACAGTACATGGGTACAATCAGAGGTACAGTACATGGGTACAATCAGAGGTACAGTACATGGGTACAATCAGAGGTACAGTACATGGGTACAATCAGAGGTACAGTACATGGGTACAATCAGAGGTACAGTACATGGGTACAATCAGAGGTACAGTACATGGGTACAATCAGAGTTACAGTACATGGGTACAATCAGAGTTACAGTACATGGGTACAATCAGAGGTACAGTACATGGGTACAATCAGAGGTACAGTACATGGGTACAATCAGAGGTACAGTACATAGATACAATCAGAGGTACAGTACATGGGTATAATCAGAGGTACAGTACATAGATACAATCAGAGGTACAGTACATGGGTACAATCAGAGGTACAGTACATAGATACAATCAGAGGTACAGTACATGGGTACAATCAGAGGTACAGTACATAGATACAATCAGAGGTACAGTACATGGGTACAATCAGAGGTACAGTACATAGATACAATCAGAGGTACAGTACATGGGTACAATCAGAGGTAGCCAACAAATAATTTTTCGTCACTTTTTATTTTCAACAAACAATTATTTGCTTGTAGTTTTACCTGGTACCCAGGCTACTGTGATTACTTATAGTAGGCGTACAGTACAGTAGTGAGCAGTTTAGGTTTTGCCTGGTAATCAGGTTTGCTTGCCATTTTAACATCAAGCCAAATAGAGAGCTGGCTGTGTGCCTTACACTCTGCCTTTAGCCATTAAACCAAATGTGCAGTCCCAAATGGCACCCTATTCCTATATAGTGCACTTATTTAGGCTTCCATAGGGCTTCAATAGGGCTCTGGTCAAAAAGTAGTGTACTATGTAGGGCATAGGGTGCCCATTCTCTGGTCAAAAGTAGTGTACTATGTAGGGCATAGGGTGCCCATTCTCTGGTCAAAAGTAGCTTGGGAAGCACTCCCACACAAAACAGCAACAGAAGGAGGACCCATTTAACAAATCCCCGTATTGCCTCCCTATGAAGAGAGCATCTGCTGTTTTCTGCTTGGCCACAGACTTTTTGATATTCATGTCAAAGACAGAAATAGTTTTCCTGGGAGGGTCAGAGATGACATCATCACAGGAAGTCTTCTACTCATCACTGCCTTGACCATATTAGGTATTTTCTTCACCTTGTATTAAAGAGTATAAATACAATGCAAATACAATGCATACCAATTGTCATACTTGAGTAAAAGTAAAAAATACCTTAATATAGAATGACTCAAGTAAAAGTGAAAGTCACCCGTAAAATACTACTTGAGTAAAAGTATTTGGTTTTAAATATACTTAAGTATCAAAAGTAAATGTAATTGCTAACATATACTTAAGTATCAAAAGTGAAAGTACACATAATTTCAAATGTTTTTATTTACGTAAAGCCAGAGGCACACTCAGACACAATTTACAAACAAAGCATGTGTGTTTAGTGAGTCCACCAGATCAGAGGCAGTAGGGATGACCAGGGATGTTCTCTGTTTAGTGAGTCCTCCAGATCAGAGGCAGTAGGGATGACCAGGGATGTTCTCTGTTTAGTGAGTCCTCCAGATCAGAGACAGTAGGGTTGACCAGGGATGTTCTCTGTTTAGTGAGTCCTCCAGATCAGAGGCAGTAGGGATGACCAGGGATGTTCTCTGTTTAGTGAGTCCTCCAGATCAGAGGCAGTAGGGATGACCAGGGATGTTCTCTGTTTAGTGAGTCCTCCAGATCAGAGACAGTAGGGTTGACCAGGGATGTTCTCTGTTTAGTGAGTCCTCCAGATCAGAGGCAGTAGGGATGACCAGGGATGTTCTCTGTTTAGTGAGTCCTCCAGATCAGAGGCAGTAGGGATGACCAGGGATGTTCTCTGTTTAGTGAGTCCTCCAGATCAGAGG